>NC_054537.1:416493-516493 GCF_017654505.1 Polyodon spathula
GACGTTGTTCCTCCTCACAGAGAACTCGGTCCACTGTGGCCAGTCCCGCCTGTGGTAGTGTGCCTTGATGTCCCTGCTGTCCCAAAGGCAAAGATAGCAGGGAAACTTGGTAAAACCGCCTTGGAGACCCATCAGGAATGCTACCATTTTGAAGTCTCCTATGACCTCCCAGCCGTACTCATCATACTTCAAGGCATCCAGCAAGGTCTTGGTGCTGTTGTAATCCTCTTTGAGGTGCACTGAGTGAGCCAGGGGAAGAGACGGGTACTTGTTACCATTATGGAGCAGCACAGCTTTGAGGCTCCTGGATGAGCTGTCAATGAAGAGGCGCCACTCATTCTGGATACAGGCAATTCTGATTGCCTCGAACAGACTGGTCACATTGTGGCAGAAGCAGAGCCCACCTTGACGGGTGAAGAAGCTGGAAAAAGGTTGGTGACGCTTCCTCTGATCTGCGACTTGCACACTTTCATCCAACAAGTTCCATTGCTTGAGCCTAGACGTCAAAAGCTCAGCATTGGACTTGGTGAGACCAAGATCTCTAATCAAGTCGTTGAGGTCTTTTTGGTTGGGGTAGTATGGGTTTCTCTCCTCAGCTCCACCTCTGAAATTGTCATCTGGATCTACAACGTCTTCTTTGCTCTCTGACTTGCTGCTCTCTTCTAAAGACGGCTGCTCTCTCTCCGGAGGAGTGAGTACAGGGAGCTCATGGCAGTGTGGCACCAGGGCGATGGATGAAGGAAGGTCCAGCTACGTGATAGCAGGTGCATTCTTGCCAGTCCGACGTTTGGAAGGGTCCACCATGCAGAAGTAGCAGTTGGTCAGTGGGTTCCCGCCAAATTCTTGGGATAGCGAACTTCATGGCTCTCTTTTCCCCTCTGTACCACCCTACAAAAATATATTTATTTCACCCATGTGTAAGAGATTCTCGCAACATTTTTTATATATGATATATTTTTTCAATAACATTGAAAATTGTAAAACATTTTAAAATTAAAAACTTTTACAATTTTAAAAATTTTAACAAATTTTATAACATAAAATTCCGAGCAACAATTGTCCATCTTACCTTCCAGAGATTTTTTTGCAGTGCTCGCAGGTGAAATGAGGTGCCCGGGGTTTGTCTTGATCTCTGACAGGCATGCCAAAATATGCCTTGTAGGCCTCACATATCTTAGCAGGTGCTTCCACGGAGTACTTTTTCGCTCTTGTCTTGATAAATTGGCCGCAGACATAGCAAAATGCATCTTGCAGCCTCTTGATGCCATCTCAGATATGTATCCGCTTAGGCAGCTGGAACTAAACTGAACTGGTGGGTTTAAGGCCCCATATTTATACTACCATTTATATTACTGGAAAGTTCTAGAAAGTTCTAGAAGTTACTCCAAGTATACTCAGCACTGAATCTATCTGGAATGTTCTGGAAAATAGATAAATTTCAAAATATCACTGTCTTGGTCACAAAAGCAAAGTTTGTGGGGAATAATAGCCATTTTCTATACTTCTGAGGCATAAGCAATTAGGAAATAACACTTACTACCCAGGAACCAAAAAAAAAATAAATTGTTACACGGTGACATCAATCCAGGTTTGTCCAGTTGTTTTGAGTGTAACAGTGGCTCACAAGTGACTTTGGGAACACTCATGCTTTTGTGCTGACTTTGATAGATATCCTACATTGTAACCAGTGCTGATCCACATCATCATTTCTGTACTGAGCAGAAGTTCCAGCGGTACCATTTGTTTAATTGACAGCTACCTGTACCACAGATACCTTTCATAATTTGAATGTTGTAAGTGGCG
Source organism: Polyodon spathula (assembly GCF_017654505.1). NCBI lineage: Eukaryota > Metazoa > Chordata > Actinopteri > Acipenseriformes > Polyodontidae > Polyodon > Polyodon spathula. The sequence goes on from NC_054537.1 coordinate 418,297, forward strand.
AGTATATTCCTTCCCTTCCTGTGTCAGTTTGGTATTTCTGGTGTTATTCACACAAACCACCTGCGACCTGTGAAAACACAGGTATAGAGGTCAGTGTGTGTGCAGAACGTTTGTAATGAACTGTGTTCACAATGAACAGCGCTGGTGAAATGCTTCTGTGCTCTACAAACACTTCAAATATGGTCTTACATCCATCAAGTAGAGTTAATTCAGCTGTGATAATGGCTTCCTCTGTTGCTTCTGGATATTTTTTATTCATTATTATTATTCATGGTTTGGCGGTCTCATCTTTTGGCCACTTCCTATCTGCAGCACTGGGATGCATGTAGCTGTTCATGTTTCTCCAGCCGGCCTCACGCAGGTAGCCCTCAAGCACCCACGGACGAGGCCTCCGGCCAAATTTATCATTCACTCGGGCCCTAAGCGTCCATCACAGCTCATTAAATCATCTGCAAATGCAATCAATAAATCACTCATTCACTGTGGATTCTCCTTGCTGAAAAGACACTTCTACACACTATCCACCCTCTCTAACACAGACCTTGAAAAATTACTGAAATCCTGAGATTCCTGTTCCGCTGAAATAACAGCATCTTGCACGCAAAGAAAAAAAAAGAATTCAGTGCTGTCTCAACTCTGCCTCCTGGTGGATGGCAATGTAAAATTCAACACATTAAAAATAAATAGTTACTTACTTTTGCATGTTTCAATTAAATCCATTTATTCAGCTTAAGGTTGTGTGCAGTTCAAAGATATACATGGGACTCATTTTGAGGTTCCTTTATTGGCATAAGGATATTTAATAAAAAATCAAAAATTTTGCCATAAAAATTACTTCTGCTTTTTTTTTTTTTTTTTTTTTTTACAAATCCACTGTTTGACCTGGATTACAAATGCAATAAAGCCCTTCAGGGTGTCTGTATGCATTGAATATACAGACTTCTCAATGTCCCAGTGCCCCTGTATATTCAACACCTGTCAGGCCTTATTGCATACATGTACCAAGGGCCTTTAACCACACAGGAGTGGTATATATCATCGGAACCACACAGCTCAAACTGGTTTATACTGCTTATAACATGGCTAACTGTCCTTTGGGAGAAGAAAAACTATTTAAATAATTAAAACATATTTTAAATTAAGACAAAAACCAGAAACTTTTATTATGTGTACATCTGCAGTGTAATATAGTCCAAAGTGTAATTACATTTATTTTTAATTTATTAAAATAAATCGCACATGTCCAGAAACTGGCGGACAAGCTGATGATGTTGATGGTCTGGACAGAGCTCATACATTCATATAACATACATCTTCACTCTTTTCAATCAATCAATTAATCAATCTTCACAATGCAATGACACAGGTGTCTGATTCTTCAATGCAATGACACAGGTGTCTGATTCTTCACTGCAATGACACAGGTGTCTCATTCTTCACTCTGCAATGACACAGGTGTCTGATTCTTCAATGCAATGACACAGGTGTCTGTTTCTTCACTCTGCAATGACACAGGTGTCTGATTCTTCAAAATGCAATGACACAGGTGTCTGCAATGACACATTCTTCAATGCAATGACACTGCAATGACACAGGTGTCTGATTCTTCAGAATGCAATGACACAGGTGTCTGATTCTTCACACTGCAATGACACAGGTGTCTGATTCTTCAGAATGCAATGACACAGGTGTCTGATTCTTCAGAATGCAATGACACAGGTGTCTGATTCTTCGCTCTGCAATGACACAGGTGTCTGATTCTTCACTCTGCAATGACACAGGTGTCTGATTCTTCACTCTGCAATGACAATGCAATGACACAGGTGTCTGATTCTTCACTCTGCAATGACACAGGTGTCTGATTCTTCACTCTGCAATGACACAGGTGTCTGTTTCTTCACTCTTCAATGACACAGGTGTCTGATTCTTCACTCTGCAATGACACAGGTGTCTGATTCTTCAGAATGCAATGACACAGGTGTCTCATTCTTCACTATGCAGTGACACAGGTGTCTGATTCTTCACTCTGCAATGACACAGGTGTCTGATTCTTCACTCTGCAATGACACAGGTGTCTGATTCTTCACTCTGCAATGACACAGGTGTGTCTCACTCTGCAATTCTTCATTCTTCACTGCAATGACACAGGTGTCTGATTCTTCACTCTGCAATGACACAGGTGTCTGATTCTTCACTCTCAATGCTGACACAGGTGTCTGATTCTTCACTCTGCAATGATGACACAGGTGTCTGATTCTTCAGACACAATGCAATGACACAGGTGTCTGATTCTTCACTCTGCAATGACACAGGTGTCTGATTCTTCTCTGAATGCAATGACACAGGTGTCTGATTCTTCACAGGTGTCTGATTCTTCACTCTGCAATGACACAGGTGTCTGATTCTTCACTCTGCAATGACACAGGTGTCTGATTCTTCACTCTGCAATGACACAGGTGTCTCATTCTTCACTCTGCAATGACACAGGTGTCTGATTCTTCAGAATGCAATGACACAGGTGTCTCATTCTTCACTCTGCAATGACACAGGTGTCTGATTCTTCAGAATGCAATGACACAGGTGTCTGATTCTTTCTGCAATGACACATGACACAGGTGTCAATGACACAGGTGTCTGATTCTTCACTCTGCAATGACACAGGTGTCTGTTTCTTCACTCTGCAATGACACAGGTGTCTGATTCTTCACTCTGCAATGACACAGGTGTCTGTTTCTTCACTCTGCAATGACACAGGTGTCTGATTCTTCACTCTGCAATGACACAGGTGTCTGATTCTTCACTCTGCAATGACACAGGTGTCTGATTCTTCACTCTGCAGTGACACAGGTGTCTGATTCTTCAGGTGTCTGTTTCTTCACTCTTCAATGACACAGGTGTCTGATTCTTCACTCTGCAATGACACAGGTGTCTGATTCTTCACTATGCAGTGACACAGGTGTCTGATTCTTCACTCTGCAATGACACAGGTGTCTGATTCTTCATTCTCTGCAATGACACAGGTGTCTGATTCTTCACTCTGCAATGACACAGGTGTCTGATTCTTCAGAATGCAATGACACAGGTGTCTGATTCTTCACTCTGCAATGACACAGGTGTCTGATTCTTCACTCTGCAATGACACAGGTGTCTGATTCTTTCTTCAGGTGTCTCTGCAATGACACAGGTGTCTGATTCTTCACTCTGCAATGACACAGGTGTCTGATTCTTCACTCTGCAATGACACAGGTGTCTGATTCTTCACTCTGCAATGATACAATGATTCTTCACAGGTGTCTGATTCTTCACTCTGCAATGACACAGGTGTCTGATTCTTCACTCTGCAATGACACAGGTGTCTGATTCTTCACTCTGCAATGACACAGGTGTCTGATTCTTCACTCTGCAATGACACAGGTGTCTGATTCTTCACTCTGCAATGACACAGGTGTCTGATTCTTCACTCTGCAATGACACAGGTGTCTGATTCTTCACTCTGCAATGACACAGGTGTCTGATTCTTCATGCAATGCAATGACACAGGTGTCTGATTCTTCAGAATGCAATGACACAGGTGTCTGATTCTTCACTCTGCAATGACACAGGTGTCTGTTTCTTCACTCTGCAGGTGTCTGACACAGGTGTCTGATTCTTCACTCTGCAATGACACAGGTGTCTGATTCTTCACTCTGCAATGACACAGGTGTCTGATTCTTCACTCTGCAATGACACAGGTGTCTGATTCTTCACTCTGCAATGACACAGGTGTCTGATTCTTCAGAGGTGTCTGCAATGACACAGGTGTCTGATTCTTCACTCTGCAATGACACAGGTGTCTGATTCTTCACTCTGCAATGACACAGGTGTCTGATTCTTCACTCTGCAATGACACAGGTGTCTGATTCTTCACTCTGCAATGACACAGGTGTCTGATTCTTCACTCTGCAATGACACAGGTGTCTGATTCTTCACTCTGCAATGACACAGGTGTCTGATTCTTCACTCTGCAATGACACAGGTGTCTGATTCTTCACTCTGCAATGACACAGGTGTCTGATTCTTCACTCTGCAATGACACAGGTGTCTGATTCTTCACTCTGCAATGACACAGGTGTCTGATTCTTCACTCTGCAATGACACAGGTGTCTGATTCTTCACTCTGCAATGACACAGGTGTCTGATTCTTCACTCTGCAATGACACAGGTGTCTGATTCTTCACTCTGCAATGATTCTTCACAGGTGTCTGATTCTTCAGAATGCAATGACACAGGTGTCTGATTCTTCACTCTGCAATGACACAGGTGTCTGATTCTTCACTCTGCAATGACACAGGTGTCTGATTCTTCACTCTGCAATGACACAGGTGTCTGATTCTTCAGAATGCAATGACACAGGTGTCTGATTCTTCAGAATGCAATGACACAGGTGTCTGATTCTTCACTCTGCAATGACACAGGTGTCTGATTCTTCACTCTGCAATGACACAGGTGTCTGATTCTTCAGAATGCAATGACACAGGTGTCTGATTCTTCAGAATGCAATGACACAGGTGTCTGATTCTTCAGAATGCAATGACACAGGTGTCTGTTTCTTCACTCTTCAATGACACAGGTGTCTGATTCTTCACTCTGCAATGACACAGGTGTCTGATTCTTCACTCTGCAATGACACAGGTGTCTGATTCTTCACTCTGCAATGACACAGGTGTCTGATTCTTCACTCTGCAATGACACAGGTGTCTGATTCTTCACTCTGCAATGACACAGGTGTCTGTTTCTTCACTCTGCAATGACACAGGTGTCTGATTCTTCACTCTGCAATGACACAGGTGTCTGATTCTTCACTCTGCAGTGACACAGGTGTCTGATTCTTCACTCTGCAATGAAACAGGTGTCTGATTCTTCAGAATGCAATGACACAGGTGTCTGATTCTTCAGAATGCAATGACACAGGTGTCTGATTCTTCACTCTGCAATGACACAGGTGTCTGATTCTTCACTCTGCAATGACACAGGTGTCTGATTCTTCACTCTGCAATGACACAGGTGTCTGATTCTTCACTCTGCAATGACACAGGTGTCTGATTCTTCACTCTGCAATGACACAGGTGTCTGATTCTTCAGAATGCAATGACACAGGTGTCTGATTCTTCACTCTGCAATGACACAGGTGTCTGATTCTTCAGAATGCAATGACACAGGTGTCTGATTCTTCACTCTGCAATGACACAGGTGTCTGATTCTTCACTCTGCAATGACACAGGTGTCTGATTCTTCACTCTGCAATGACACAGGTGTCTGTTTCTTCACTCTGCAATGACACAGGTGTCTGATTCTTCACTCTGCAATGACACAGGTGTCTGATTCTTCACTCTGCAATGACACAGGTGTCTGATTCTTCACAATGCAATGACACAGGTGTCTGATTCTTCACTCTGCAATGACACAGGTGTCTGATTCTTCACTCTGCAATGACACAGGTGTCTGATTCTTCACTCTGCAATGACACAGGTGTCTGATTCTTCAGAATGCAATGACACAGGTGTCTGATTCTTCACTCTGCAATGACACAGGTGTCTGATTCTTCAGAATGCAATGACACAGGTGTCTGATTCTTCACTCTGAAATGACACAGGTGTCTGATTCTTCAGAATGCAATGACACAGGTGTCTGTCTGCAATGACACAGGTGTCTGAGGTGTCTGATTCTTCACTCTTCAGAATGCAATGACACAGGTGTCTGATTCTTCAGAATGCAATGACACAGGTGTCTGATTCTTTCTTCAGGTGTCTGATTCTTCAGAATGCAATGACACAGGTGTCTGTTTCTTCACTCTTCAATGACACAGGTGTCTGTTTCTTCACTCTTCAATGACACAGGTGTCTGATTCTTCACTCTGCAATGACACAGGTGTCTGATTCTTCACTCTGCAATGACACAGGTGTCTGATTCTTCAGAATGCAATGACACAGGTGTCTGATTCTTCAGAATGCAATGACACAGGTGTCTGATTCTTCACTCTGCAATGACACACAGGTGTCTGATTCTTCACAGGTGTCTGACAGGTGTCTGATTCTTCATGCAATGACACAGGTGTCTGATTCTTCACTCTGCAATGATACAGGTGTCTGATTCTTCAGAATGCAATGACACAGGTGTCTGATTCTTCAGAATGCAATGACACAGGTGTCTGATTCTTCACTCTGCAATGACACAGGTGTCTGATTCTTCACTCTGCAATGACACAGGTGTCTGATTCTTCACTCTGCAATGACACAGGTGTCTGATTCTTCACTCTGCAATGACACAGGTGTCTGATTCTTCACTCTGCAATGACACAGGTGTCTGATTCTTCAGAATGCAATGACACAGGTGTCTGATTCTTCACTCTGCAATGACACAGGTGTCTGATTCTTCACTCTGCAATGACACAGGTGTCTGATTCTTCACTCTGCAATGACACAGGTGTCTGATTCTTCAGAATGCAATGACACAGGTGTCTGATTCTTCACTCTGCAATGACACAGGTGTCTGATTCTTCACTTCTTCAATGACACAGGTGTCTGATTCTTCACTCTGCAATGACACAGGTGTCTGATTCTTCACTCTGCAATGACACAGGTGTCTGATTCTTCACTCTGCAATGACACAGGTGTCTGATTCTTCAGAATGCAATGACACAGGTGTCTGATTCTTCACTCTGCAATGACACAGGTGTCTGATTCTTCACTCTGCAATGACACAGGTGTCTGATTCTTCACTCTGCAATGACACAGGTGTCTGATTCTTCACTCTGCAATGACACAGGTGTCTGATTCTTCACTCTGCAATGACACAGGTGTCTGATTCTTCACTCTGCAATGACACAGGTGTCTGATTCTTCACTCTGCAATGACACAGGTGTCTGATTCTTCACTCTGCAATGACACAGGTGTCTGATTCTTCACTCTGCAATGACACAGGTGTCTGATTCTTCACTCTGCAATGACACAGGTGTCTGATTCTTCAGAATGCAATGACACAGGTGTCTGATTCTTCACTCTGCAATGACACAGGTGTCTGATTCTTCACTCTGCAATGACACAGGTGTCTGATTCTTCACTCTGCAATGACACAGGTGTCTGATTCTTCACTCTGCAATGACACAGGTGTCTGATTCTTCAGAATGCAATGACACAGGTGTCTGATTCTTCACTCTGCAATGACACAGGTGTCTGATTCTTCTTCACAGGTGTCTGCAATGACACAGGTGTCTGATTCTTCACTCTGCAATGACACAGGTGTCTGATTCTTCACTCTGCAATGACACAGGTGTCTGATTCTTCACTCTGCAATGACACAGGTGTCTGATTCTTCACTCTGCAATGACACAGGTGTCTGATTCTTCACTCTGCAATGACACAGGTGTCTGATTCTTCACTCTGCAATGACACAGGTGTCTGATTCTTCACTCTGCAATGACACAGGTGTCTGATTCTTCACTCTGCAATGACACAGGTGTCTGATTCTTCACTCTGCAATGATACAGGTGTCTGATTCTTCACTCTGCAATGATACAGGTGTCTGATTCTTCACTCTGCAATGAAACAGGTGTCTGATTCTTCAGAATGCAATGACACAGGTGTCTGATTCTTCACTCTGCAATGATACAGGTGTCTGATTCTTCACTCTGCAATGACACAGGTGTCTGATTCTTCACTCTGCAATGACACAGGTGTCTGATTCTTCACTCTGCAATGATACGGGTGTCTGATTCTTCACTCTGCAACGATACAGGTGTCTGATTCTTCACTCTGCAATGATACAGGTGTCTGATTCTTCACTCTGCAATGATACGGGTGTCTGACTATTCACTCTTCAATGACAGATACAGCATGTAAACACTGTTTATAGCACTTTGCTAAAATGAGACCCTCTGGTGGTGGCTTTTAACATTGCAGACATTACACTGAACAGATACTGTACAAAATATTTAATAATTAAAATACAGATTTACCTGTTTATAGCCTATAGAAACATTTTCAGCTTTTTCTAATTACAATATACAGTAAGATTTACTTTTCTATTTGAGATGACAGATCAATCTCTTATTTGATTAATGCTGCCATGCACACAATGTCAGCAAGCTCAGATTGGGGGTGGGGGGGTGGGACAAATCAAACTTGTAAAAATGTTCTGTTCCCAAATCCTCCCGCCTGACTTGTTCAATATAAACAAAGATTCTGTTCTCAGGGGAGTGTAAGACACTAGCCTTTCCAGTGGTGAGATACAGATTCTACAGGAGCTAGGATGCAATTCACACTCTACATATCTCATAACTGTGTTCTGATTGGTGAGATAGATTTCACAGGAGCTAGGATGCAATGCACACTCTACATATCTCATAACTGTGTTCTGATTGGTGAGATAGATTTCACAGGAGCTAGGATGCAATGCACACTCTACATATCTCATAACTGTGTTCTGATTGGTGAGATAGATTTCACAGGAGCTAGGATGCAATGCACACTCGACATATCTCATAACTGTGTTCTGATTGGTGAGATAGATTTCACAGGAGCTAGGATGCAATGCACACTCAACATATCTCATAACTGTGTTCTGATTGGTGAGATAGATTTCACAGGAGCTAGGATGCAATGCACACTCTACATATCTCATAACTGTGTTCTGATTGGTGAGATAGATTTCACAGGAGCTAGGATGCAATGCACACTCTACATATCTCATAACTGTGTTCTGATTGGTGAGATAGATTTCACAGGAGCTAGGATGCAATGCACACTCTACATATCTCATAACTGTGTTCTGATTGGTGAGATAGATTTCACAGGAGCTAGGATGCAATGCACACTCTACATATCTCATAACTGTGTTCTGATTGGTGAGATAGATTTCACAGGAGCTAGGATGCAATGCACACTCTACATATCTCATAACTGTGTTCTGATTGGTGAGATAGATTTCACAGGAGCTAGGATGCAATGCACACTCTACATATCTCATAACTGTGTTCTGATTGGTGAGATAGATTTCACAGGAGCTAGGATGCAATGCACACTCGACATATCTCATAACTGTGTTCTGATTGGTGAGATAGATTTTACAGGAGCTAGGATGCAATGCACACTCGACATATCTCATAACTGTGTTCTGATTGGTGAGATAGATTTCACAGGAGCTAGGATGCAATTCACACTCTACATATCTCATAACTGTGTTCTGATTGGTGAGATAGATTTCACAGGAGCTAGGATGCAATGCACACTCGACATATCTCATAACTGTGTTCTGATTGGTGAGATAGATTTTACAGGAGCTAGGATGCAATGCACACTCGACATATCTCATAACTGTGTTCTGATTGGTGAGATAGATTTCACAGGAGCTAGGATGCAATTCACACTCTACATATCTCATAACTGTGTTCTGATTGGTGAGATAGATTTCACAGGAGCTAGGATGCAATGCACACTCGACATATCTCATAACTGTGTTCTGATTGGTGAGATAGATTTCACAGGAGCTAGGATGCAATGCACATTCTGTATATCTTCATATCTATGTACTGTAAAGTGCAGTGCTTTCACATGTCAAGCACTGAACCAATGACTTTTGGCAAAGAACAAATCAGTGTGTTCTTGCAGCTGCTGTGACCCTCATCTCCACACAGCAGTGGAAAGCAGATTGCATGGGGGAAGATTGCCTTTAATTCCAGTGATGTTAGTGGTTGTCACCTGTAAGTTTCTGGGTTTCACAGGACAGAACATTTCATCAAAGCTCTTCCCAAGATCCAGCCTTGATAAGCCCAATAAGAGCAAAGATTCTGATACCCTCAAGAATGTGTGCCAAGAAATATCCATTCCAAGCATAAAGACAATTGAATTCAGGCTACTGTATATACTGTATGCACTTACACCTCCATAAAATCCCTATTGGAAAGCATGTTCAGCAGTGTGCAAATGTACACCTCATGATTTGACATTTCTATCCTTTATATACCTACCTGCATGAAAACCTCAGGGTGTGAGTATTTACATTTCCAATCACTAGTCAGTGATACAGAAACAGTAGGTACTCATGCAGTGTGAGAATGTTAGACCACTTTGTGCTTGAGCTTTAATTCAGCATCTTAAAACAATTTCTAAAAAGTCTCCAGCATTTTACCATTTGTGGCTGTGTGTTCCTTTTCTTTTACTACTTTAAATTAATTGTATGTGTGGCTTATTAACCCTTTGTGCTCCATTTATTCAGTGCCTGTCAGGGGTCAGGTCCAATTTATTTTCACATAAGCTGTTTATTTTACAAGCATTGTTGTAATTTTTTTCACAGTAAAACAGGTTTAAAAGGCCCTGCATATCAACAGGACACTCAGTACTGCATCTCCAGCCCTGCCCCACTCCTTGTTTGCTGTATTTATCACACATCTCTTCACAGTAGTGCATACTGATAAATCATCTCCTGATCACTCATTTTATCACCAAACTCCTCAATAATGCTATACAAGTAATTATTTTATTAATCAGCAGTTTCTCTTTGCAAGCTAGTGTACGTCTCTCAGTGGATATTGATCAGTCATGAGAAGCAGCAGTTTCTCTTTGCAGGCTAGTGTACGTCTCTCAGTATATATTGATCAGTCATGAGAAGCAGCAGTTTCTCTTTGCAGGCTAGTGTACGTCTCTCAGTGGATATTGATCAGTCATGAGAAGCAGCAGTTTCTATGTGCAGGCTAGTGCACGTCTCTCAGTCGATATTGATCAGTCATGAGAAGCAGCAGTTTCTATGTGCAGGCTAGTGTACGTCTCTCAGTCGATATTGATCAGTCATGAGAAGCAGCAGTTTCTCTTTGCAGGCTAGTGTACGTCTCTCAGTATATATTGATCAGTCATGAGAAGCAGCAGTTTCTCTTTGCAGGCTAGTGTACGTCTCTCAGTGGATATTGATCAGTCATGAGAAGCAGCAGTTTCTCTTTGCAGGCTAGTGTACGTCTCTCAGTGGATATTGATCAGTCATGAGAAGCAGCAGTTTCTATGTGCAGGCTAGTGCACGTCTCTCAGTGGATATTGATCAGTCATGAGAAGCAGCAGTTTCTCTTTGCAGGCTAGTGTACGTCTCTCAGTGGATATTGATCAGTCATGAGAAGCAGCAGTTTCTCTTTGCAGGCTAGTGTACGTCTCTCAGTGGATATTGATCAGTCATGAGAAGCAGCAGTTTCTCTTTGCAGGCTAGTGTACGTCTCTCAGTGGATATTGATCAGTCATGAGAAGCAGCAGTTTCTATGTGCAGGCTAGTGCACGTCTCTCAGTAGATATTGATCAGTCATGAGAAGCAGAAGTTTCTCTTTGCAGGCTAGTGTACGTCTCTCAGTGGATATTGATCAGTCATGAGAAGCAGCAGTTTCTCTTTGCAAGCTAGTGTACGTCTCTCAGTCGATATTGATCAGTCATGAGAAGCAGCAGTTTCTCTTTGCAGGCTAGTGTACGTCTCTCAGTATATATTGATCAGTCATGAGAAGCAGCAGTTTCTCTTTGCAGGCTAGTGTATGTCTCTCAGTATATATTAATCAGTCATGAGAAGCAGCAGTTTCTATGTGCAGGCTAGTGTACGTCTCTCAGTGGATATTGATCAGTCATGAGAAGCAGCAGTTTCTCTTTGCAGGCTAGTGCACGTCTCTCAGTGGATATTGATCAGTCATGAGAAGCAGCAGTTTCTCTTTGCAGGCTAGTGTACGTCTCTCAGTATATATTGATCAGTCATGAGAAGCAGCAGTTTCTCTTTGCAGGCTAGTGCACGTCTCTCAGTAGATATTGATCAGTCATGAGAAGCAGCAGTTTCTCTTTGCAGGCTAGTGTACGTCTCTCAGTGGATATTGATCAGTCATGAGAAGCAGCAGTTTCTCTTTGCAGGCTAGTGTACGTCTCTCAGTATATATTGATCAGTCATGAGAAGCAGCAGTTTTGATTTTGGTTTATTTAAAAGTGTTACAGAACATCATTGTTCAGTGAGACACAGGGATGATCGTCACTGGGTTCACACTGAGGTATGCAAATCACACTGCAGATAAAATTGTTGTATTAACAGTACAAAGGTTTTGTTCCTTGTCTGTATTTTGAGGCTCTGGTGCAGTCGTGTTCATTCCTCAGTCGTCTCTTTTCTCCCAGTCTCCTGCCCCTCAAAGATTGGGTACTTGGTTTCCACTTCAGCCCAGGTAGTGACGCCGTTCGCCAAGTCACGCACAATGGAGGGAAGATCAGATACCTAGAGAGGCACAAATAGAGGCTGGATCTTAAACACTTTGCAAGGTGTGGCAGTCCAGTGCAAACAGAACAGGGCCAACTCTGTAAGAACAGCGACGGCCTCATCAGTAAAGCAATGGCCATTCTAATGCCATTTCATCTGAGAGCTCACAGACTAGACACAAAACACACAGAAATTAATGGAAGGTTTATACGTTTTCTGCAAGTTTCATCCGTGTTATCATGAGCTTGGGAGGATCCATACATAACGCAGATCCACAGGAATTCCTGAAAACAGGGCTGGAGTCAAATCCAATTCCAATCAGCACTATTCTGTTCCAATGAGCTTCTGCAGTGACAACAACTACTTACACTGAAATTACAGAGTCCATTTAAATAGGCTTCAAACAAAAGCTGTAGAACAAAATATGAATTCCTTGGAAGAAATTGTAATGATTTAAAAACTAATTGGAATTGTCTGAAAGAGGAGAGCTCAGGAGGAGCCTTGAAGCAGGCGAGTGTGTAAATCTAGCAAAGTCTTACTTTACCACCTTGTGTAACTGAGTTTATGAGAAGCATGTATGGAAGTCAAAACTGATAAAATATATTCTGTGAATTTTACAGAAATAACACACACGACAGAGACACCTTTAAAAAAACAAAACAAAAAAAAAAAAAAACACTTAAAACTGTGTAAATAAAGATTTTGTATTTTGAATTTAAATTTGGCAGGAATGGGATTAAAATCTCATCTCTGCCAAATCCTTGTGCAGAATGTGACTGGTGATTTATAGCATGAGGCTTGGCTTCATACAGCCTCAACTAATCAAAGGAGAGCCAGCTCATTGATTAATTGAGGCTCTATGAAGCACAGACTCCCCGTCTCTCAGTTGCGAGCCAGGTCCACTCACAGACTCCCCGTCTCTCAGTTGCGAGCCGGGTCCACTCACAGACTCCCCGTCTCTCAGTTGCGAGCCGGGTCCACTCACAGACTCCCCGTCTCTCAGCTGCGAGCCGGGTCCACTCACAGACTCCCCGTCTCTCAGTTGCGAGCCGGGTCCACTCACAGACTCCCCGTCTCTCAGTTGCGAGCCGGGTCCACTCACAGACTCCCCGTCTCTCAGTTGCGAGCCGGGTCCACTCACAGACTCCCCGTCTCTCAGTTGCGAGCCGGGTCCACTCACAGACTCCCCGTCTCTCAGCTGCGAGCCGGGTCCACTCACAGACTCCCCGTCTCTCAGCTGCGAGCCGGGTCCACTCACAGACTCCCCGTCTCTCAGTTGCGAGCCGGGTCCACTCACAGACTCCCCGTCTCTCAGTTGCGAGCCGGGTCCACTCACAGACTCCCCGTCTCTCAGTTGCGAGCCGGGTCCACTCACAGACTCCCGTCTCTCAGTTCTGAGCCGGGTCCACCTCACAGACTCCCCGTCTCTCAGTTCTGAGCGGTAGACTCACCTCCGCCCTGATCTGCCGCATGCAGTCCCGGTCTCTCAGAGTGGCTGTGTGAGGGGTCTTGTTAACCGTGTCAAAATCGATGGTGATGCCAAACGCCACGCCGATCTCGTCAGTCCTGGCGTAACGCCTCCCAATGGAGCCGGAAGAATCGTCCACCTTGTGAGAGACTCCGTTTCTGGTCAGGGCTTCAGCTGTAGGACAACACCAAAGAAACGAGGCGAATGAATTGCAATGTATTCAAATACCCGCTGTGCTGTTCTAGACAAGAAATGAGGCGAATGAATTCCAATGTATTCAATTAACTGACTTCCCATCCTTCCTGTTTCATCTACAGACACATTTTTTGCTTCTGAGATTAATTATTTTTTAAACCTTCAAGAAGAAACCGTTTGAACAGCAAGCATTCTGTTCCTTGTGTACCTTCAGAGGTTAAAACAGTTTGTCCTGGTGAACAGCTGTTTCATTGCTGTTTTAAACACAAAAGGTTGTAACATGAAACATCTGACTGGTCCATTGTGTTCGTCTACTATATTAATACATAATGAACTACTGGAAAGATGAAAAACTCAGCCAGCTGTTAATACAAGTTAATGCGTTGTGTGTGGAGCGTCTCTCATTGTGCAAGAGAGGTCATCTCGTGCAGTTTGGGGTGCTCACGTTAATGCGTTGTGTGTGGAGCGTCTCTCATTGTGTAAGAGAGGTCATCTCGTGCAGTTTGGGGTGCTCACGTTAATGCGTTGTGTGTGGAGCGTCTCTCATTGTGCAAGAGAGGTCATCTCGTGCAGTTTGGGGTGCTCACGTTAATGCGTTGTGTGTGGAGCGTCTCTCATTGTGCAAGAGAGGTCATCTCGTGCAGTTTGGGGTGCTCACGTTAATGCGTTGTGTGTGGAGCGTCTCTCATTGTGCAAGAGAGGTCATCTCGTGCAGTTTGGGGTGCTCACGTTAATGCGTTGTGTGTGGAGCGTCTCTCATTGTGCAAGAGAGGTCATCTCGTGCAGTTTGGGGTGCTCACGTTAATGCGTTGTGTGTGGAGCGTCTCTCATTGTGCAAGAGAGGTCATCTCGTGCAGTTTGGGGTGCTCACGTTAATGCGTTGTGTGTGGAGCGTCTCTCATTGTGCAAGAGAGGTCATCTCGTGCAGTTTGGTGATCATGTCTAGAAGCTGCAATACTAAATATACAGAAAATGAAGCTGAAGCAGAGGTGATCATGTCTAGAAGCTGCATACACTGGTCCACATCACATGCCTACACACACTTGAGTCTTTGAAATAGCGACGATGTTCACACATATACTTACACAGCTCTCGGACAAAAGGCACGAATTCGTGATTCTGACTCAGAGGCAGGACGGAGCACTTGTATGGGGCTACAGTGGCAGGAAAGCTGAAGTACTGGAAATAAAAACAAAACAAGCAGGGAATGAAAGGGCTGTCCAATCACAGGCCATCTTACAAACCTGGCACCAGGGTCCGGGTCATTTCCTGTTCTTCAATTCCAATTCCTTTTTAAAACCCAATTCCAATTCCCACTGATCAACACTGCAATTAGCTGTATTCTGTTACAATGAGCTTCTCATAGTGGATACACAGTACTTATGCTGAAGTCACTGTTGTTAGTCAATTAAACTGTCTTCCAATAAAAACAAATCACAACAATTAGTATGTCTCTAAAACATCAATTTCAATTCTCAGGAATTGGAAATGACAAACAGGAATTGACCCCAACCCTGCTTGACACACTACCGCTCAGTGCAGGGGGTGTTGTTCCCTGGGTGTGTTCATTCTCAGTGCAGGGGGTTTGTTCCCTGGGTGTGTTCACTCTCAGTGCAGGGGGTTTGTTCCCTGGGTGTGTTCACTCTCGGTGCAGGGGGTTTGTTCCCTGGATGTGTTCACTCTCAGTGCAGGGGGTTTGTTCCCTGGGTGTGTTCACTCTCAGTGCAGGGGGTTTGTTCCCTGGGTGTGTTCACTCTCAGTGCAGGGGGTTTGTTCCCTGGGTGTGTTCACTCTCGGTGCAGGGGGTTTGTTCCCTGGGTGTGTTCACTCTCGGTGCAGGGGGTTTGTTCCCTGGGTGTGTTCACTCTCGGTGCAGGGGGTTTGTTCCCTGGGTGTGTTCACTCTCAGTGCAGGGGGTGCTGTTCCCTGGGTGTGTTCACTCTCAGTGCAGGGGGTGCTGAACCCTGGGTGTGTTCACTCTCAGTGCAGGGGGTCTCAGTGAACCCTGGGTGTGTTCACTCTCAGTGCAGGGGGTTTGTTCCCTGGGTGTGTTCACTCTCAGTGCAGGGGGTGCTGAACCCTGGGTGTGTTCACTCTCAGTGCAGGGGGTTTGTTCCCTGGGTGTGTTCACTCTCAGTGCAGGGGGTTTGTTCCCTGGGTGTGTTCACTCTCAGTGCAGGGGGTTTGTTCCCTGGGTGTGTTCACTCTCAGTGCAGGGGGTTTGTTCCCTGGGTGTGTTCACTCTCAGTGCAGGGGGTTTGTTCCCTGGGTGTGTTCACTCTCAGTGCAGGGGGTTTGTTCCCTGGGTGTGTTCACTCTCAGTGCAGGGGGTTTGTTCCCTGGGTGTGTTCACTCTCAGTGCAGGGGGTTTGTTCCCTGGGTGTGTTCACTCTCAGTGCAGGGGGTTTGTTCCCTGGGTGTGTTCACTCTCAGTGCAGGGGGTTTGTTCCCTGGGTGTGTTCACTCTCAGTGCAGGGGGTTTGTTCCCTGGGTGTGTTCACTCTCAGTGCAGGGGGTTTGTTCCCTGGGTGTGTTCACTCTCAGTGCAGGGGGTTTGTTCCCTGGGTGTGTTCACTCTCAGTGCAGGGGGTTTGTTCCCTGGGTGTGTTCACTCTCAGTGCAGGGGGTTTGTTCCCTGGGTGTGTTCACTCTCAGTGCAGGGGGTTTGTTCCCTGGGTGTGTTCACTCTCAGTGCAGGGGGTTTGTTCCCTGGGTGTGTTCACTCTCAGTGCAGGGGGTTTGTTCCCTGGGTGTGTTCACTCTCAGTGCAGGGGGTGCTGTTCCCTGGGTGTGTTCACTCTCAGTGCAGGGGGTTTGTTCCCTGGGTGTGTTCACTCTCAGTGCAGGGGGTTTGTTCCCTGGGTGTGTTCACTCTCAGTGCAGGGGGTGCTGTTCCCTGGGTGTGTTCACTCTCAGTGCAGGGGGTTTGTTCCCTGGATGTGTTCACTCTCAGTGCAGGGGGTTTGTTCCCTGGGTGTGTTCACTCTCAGTGCAGGGGGTGCTGTTCCCTGGGTGTGTTCACTCTCACATGCTAACAGCACCAGCAGAACACACTCACTGTTCTCTGCTCATCTCCTTCACGGACATGGAATGTGTGTTCGAAGATGGAGTACATGATTCTTCCAATACCGAAGGACGGCTCAATCACGTTGGGGACAATTTCCTCCACTAAACCGCAACACAGAAGGAGGAAGGAATAGTTCAAAAGAGATTTACACCATCGACATGCTCTCATTTGTTAACTGGACACTTGTTTAATATCCTATTGCATGGGGTTCTCTAGTACTCGGTATACTTTGTGTTCACTGTTTACATTATTTACCAGGCTTACTAACCAAAATGTACACTAGGGGGCGTGAAGAAGGATTCTCCATTTACTTGTAGAGGGGCAGCAATCACATTATTTAAATGACCTTCATTTAAGAAACTCTGTTTCAGTTGTTAAAAAACGATTACAAAGAGATGAGTAATAATGATCATAGAAAAATGCAGAGGCAAAACAGGGCTTAAAACCGGAAAGGGATCTCATTGCTATGCAATGGGAGTCTTACTTCCATCCCTGTTAAATATTAAAGAGCATGTAGATGATCCACAGTATCCATTTCAAACAGCAATGGGCATGAATTCCAAGTAGATGTTCATAAGAACCTATAATGGACTGACCATGCAGGATCTTCTGAAATCTCTTCACACTGACCATGTCCTGTGTCAATATAAAGGTCTTCCCTTCGGTCTCGATGGTGAACTCTCTGCAAAGATTAGAGACATGTTTAACATGTCGTGCAACACAAATGAAATCAAACAGGAACAAGGGTACAACATGTTCCTCTTTCACCAATTGCACTGTCTACACTTTCGTTTGCTCTATGAGAAGCAAGCAGCTTGTAGAACAGTTCTTCACCAGAGCCACTCCCTGCTGAACCCTCTCTACACAACACTGACACACAAAACCCGCTGCACAGAGAAACACCCTCTACACAACACCCTTTGCATAGGGAAACACCCTCTCTACACAACACACACACACACACACACACACATACAACACATTCTGCGCAGAGAAACACCCTCTCTACACAACGCAAATACAACACATTCTACACAGAGAAACACCCTCTCTACACAACACAGACACACAACACATCCTGCACAGAGAAACACCCTCTACACAACACAGACACACAACACCCTCGGCACAGGGAAACACCCTCTCTACACAACGCAGGCACACAACACATTCTGCACAGAGAAACGCCTCCAGGACTGTCAATGCCTTCCAATTCATGGGGCAGGGATTCTCTGTTTACTACCATAGAACTGCTCTGGTAGAGATACTACTACAGACTGATTACATCACCCCTGTGTTCTTTATTTTCAAATCAAAAGTGTACCTTAGCAGATAGTCTGTGCTGCTGTGTATAGCAATGCAGACACACTGCCAGTTCAATCCCCTACCCATTTTCATTCAGGAGTCTCTCCTGCTCTGTGATGTAACACTCGTCACAGATGGCTAGATATTCCATCACCAGCTTGGCGTCCTTCTTGTAAGCTTTTCCGATTGCTCCCTTGTTGGCGTCGAACTGAACAACATTAACTGTCTTGTGCAGAGAGGTTAAGGCAGAACATCGGCTCTATCAGGACAAAAAGACCCCTCCCCCAATACTCATAGTTTAACACACTTCATGCTTCACTACTTACACCAGCAAGCTAAGAGTCTTAATGTGTTTGAGAACAGAAAAAATTGGGAACACTTTCCATTCAGTGTCTCCAATTACTGTGTATTTACTTTGTAATTATGTGTAGGTACCCATGTATTTACTATGTTATTATGCAGTTACAATTTTTTTGCAAGATATAACCCTAACACCCACCTCTAAACCTAATCCTAACCCCAACCCAAACTCTAAACCTAATCCTAACCCCAACCCTAAACCCAATCCTAACTCCAACTCTAAACCTAATCCAAACCACAACCCCACCGAACCCCAACTCTAAACCTATTCCTAACCACAACCCCACCCAAACCCAACTCTAAACCTAATCCTAACCACATCCCCATCCAACCCCAACTCTAAACCTATTCCTAACCACAACCCCATCCAACCCCAACTCTAAACCTAATCCTAACCACAAAAAGGGAAACCCCACTACAGACCCCAACCCCAACTCTAAACCTAATCCTAACCACAACCCCAGTCAACATGTTTTTCTAAAGGGAGATGCCTAACTAACTTGCTTGATTTTTTTGAGGATGCAACATCGATAATGGATAATTGCAAAGCATATGACCTAACCAACAATTCTCAAACCCCACCCAACCCCAACTCTAAACCTAGTCCTAACCACAACCCCACCCAACCCCAACTCTAAACCTAATCCTAACCAGGAAATAAAAACCCCAATCCCAACTCTAAACCCTAGGAGTTTTTGTTCCTAACCACTAGACAATGTGGGGAAGCCTAACAAGATGCTCGGATACATTGTGAAAAGTGTTGAATTTAAATCCCCAACTCTAAACCCAATTGTGTTCCTGGTCAACCTACATACAAAGAAGAGCGACCACCCAATGTCATATGCAGACAGGCTAAAAACCTAATCTGTTCAGTCCTAACCCAACCCCACCCAACCCCAACTCTAAACCTATTGACCTAACCACAACCCCACCCAACCCCAACTCTAAACCTAAATCCTAACCACAACCCCACCCAACCCCAACTCTAAACCTAATCCTAACCACAACCCCACCCAACCCCAACTCTAAACCTAATCCACAAACCCAAGAAGCTGCTGATGAAACCTAATCAATAAGCTACTAACCCAACCCCAACTCTAAACCTCGTTTGTAAACTTTCTTATTTTCTTATGTTCTTGACTCTGAACTTAATCCGAGCCTTGGTTTTGGGTGGGGGGTTGAGATTGTAGATATGGTTGGGATGGGATTTGGTTGTGGAGTTGATTTGGTTGAGATTGGATAGATTTGGCTTCGGATTGGTGTAGGGTGGATTGGGGTGGAGATTGTATAATGAAACCACAACCCCACCCAACCCCAACTCTAACCACCCCAACTCTAAACCTATTCCTAACCCAAACCCCAACCCCAACTCTAAACCTAATCCTAACCACAACCCCACCTAATCCTAACCACAACCCCACCCAACCCCAACTCTAAACCTATTCCTAACCACAACCCCACCCAACCCCAACTCTAAACCTAATCCTAACCACAACCCCACCCAACCCCAACTCTAAACCTAATCCTAACCACAACCCCACCCAACCCCAACTCTAAACCTAACCTAACCACAACCCCACCCAACCCCAACTCTAAACCTAATCCTAACCACAACCCCTAAACCTAATCCTAACCCCAACTCTAAACCTAATCCTAACCACAACCCAACCCCAACTCTAAACCTAATCCTAACCACAACCCCACCCAACCCCAACTCTAAACCTAATCCTAACCACAACCCCACCCAACCCCAACTCTAAACCTAATCCTAACCACAACCCCACCCAACCCCAACTCTAAACCTAATCCTAACCCCAACTCTAAACCTATTCCTAACCCCAACCGCAACCCTTAACCCAATCCTAACTCCAACTCTAAACCTAATCCTAACCACAACCCCACCCAACCCCAACTCTAAACCTAATCCTAACCACAACCCCAACTCTAAACCTATTCCTAACCACAACCCCACCCAACCCCAACTCTAAACCTAATCCTAACCACAACCCCACCCAACCCCAACTCTAAACCTAATCCTAACCCAACCCCACCCAACCCCAACTCTAAACCTAATCCTAACCCCGACCCTAAACCTAATCCTAACCACAACCGCAACCCTTAACCCAATCCTAACTCCAACTCTAAACCTATTCCTAACCACAACCCCACCCAACCCCAACTCTAAACCTAATCCTAACCACAACCCCAACTCTAAACCTATTCCTAACCACAACCCCACCCAACCCCAACTCTAAACCTAATCCTAACCACAACCCCACCCAACCCCAACTCTAAACCTAATCCTAACCACAACCCCACCCAACCCCAACTCTAAACCTAATCCAAACCACAACCCCACCCAACCCCAACTCTAAACCTAATCCAAACCACAACCCCACCCAACCCCAACTCTAAACCTAATCCTAACCACAGCCCCAACCAACCCCAACTCGGAAGCATTTAAACTAGAAAGGAAGGGGGGAGAAATCAACAAAAAAACAGAAGGGAGACCGCATCAAAACAAGAACAACAACTCAGGTAAGACAACCATTAAATGTATTTATGTGATAGGTGTTACAGAAACGTGGTTATCTGAGAGTGATGGGGACGAATATAATATTTGTGGGTATACACTGTATAGGAAAGACAGGCAGGACAGAAGAGGAGGAGGGGTGGCGCTATACATAAGAAACAGTCTTGAAGCCCAGGTGTTAAACCTGGACAAAGAAAATAAAACCGAATCAATATGGGTCAGAATAACAGACAAAAATTCAAAAGGCATAATAATAGGAGCATGCTATAGACCGCCAGATTCAGACGGTGAGCACAATAATCTGTTATACAATGACATTAGAAATGTGTGTAGCAAAGGAGACGCCATACTAATGGGGGATTTCAACTTCCCCCATATAAAATGGGAAAACCTGGTGGGGAGCATGACGGATGAAATTGAAATGGTGGAAATGACAAATGACTGCTTCCTAACACAATTTGTCAAGGCACCAACTAGAGGGGAGGCATGCCTTGATTTAGTCTTTCCAAATAACGAAGACAGAATAACTAAAACAGAGGTCAGAGAACCACTGGCAAACTCAGACCACAACATGGTCTCATTTGAAGTGTTTTTTAAATCCCCAAAAGTAATGACTAAAGTTAAGGTTTACAATTTTAGAAAAGCAAACTATGAAGGTATGAAACAGAGACTAACAGAAGTAGATTGGAGTAAAATAGAGAAAACACCCACAGAAGAAGGATGGTTGTTCTTCAAAAATGTAGTACTAGAGGCGCAAAACAATTATATCCCTAAAGTAGACAAATCTAAATGTAAAACTAAATTGCCAAAATGGTTTAATAGATCAATTAAAAAAAATATTCAGCGAAAAAAGGCACTTTACAGAGCATTAAAAAAGGACCAAAAAGAAAGTACGCAGAAAGAGTACACAGAACTGCAAACGCAAGTCAAAAAGGAAGTTAGAAAGGCCAAGAGAGAAATAGAAATGAACATTGCTAAGGGAGCTAAAACCAATTCCAAAATGTTTTTCCAATATTACAACAGCAAGAGAACATTCAAAGAGGAGATTAAATGTCTAAGAGATACAAATGGCAAAATCGTAGAGGAAGAAAAAAAAATAGCAAATATGTTAAATGATTACTTTTCACAAGTTTTTACAAAGGAAGATACTGACAACATGCCCCACATGTCATCCAGTTCCTATCCAGTTTTAAATAACTTTAGCATAACTGAGGCAGAAGTGTTAAAGGGACTAGGAGCTCTTAAAATAAACAAATCCCCTGGGCCGGATGAGATCCTCCCAGTAGTACTCAAATAAATGAAAGAAGTAATTTACAAACCGCTAACCAAGATCATGCAGCAGTCTCTTGACACAGGAGTGGTACCGACAGACTGGAAAATTGCAAACGTAATACCGATCCACAAAAAGGGAAACAAAACTGAACCAGGTAACTACAGACCAGTAAGCCTGACTTATGGAAACTATAATAAGAGCCAAAATGGAAAATTACCTATATGGTAACAGGGTACTGGGAGACAGTCAACATGGTTTTAGGAAAGGGAGATCATGCCTAACTAACTTGCTTGATTTTTTTGAGGATGCAACATCGATAATGGATAATTGCAAAGCATATGACATGGTTTATTTAGATTTCCAGAAAGCTTTTGACAAAGTCCCGCACAAAAGATTAATTCTCAAACTGAACGCAGTTGGGATTCAAGGAAACACATGTACATGGATTAGGGAGTGGTTAACATGTAGAAAACAGAAAGTACTGATTAGAGGAAAAACCTCAGAATGGAGTGTGGTAACCAGCGGTGTACCACAGGGATCAGTATTAGGTCCTCTGCTATTCCTAATCTACATTAATGATTTAGATTCTGGTATAGTAAGCAAACTTGTTAAATTTGCAGACGACACAAAAGTAGGAGGAGTGGCAAACACTGTTGCAGCAGCAAAGGTCATTCAAAATGATCTAGACAAGATTCAGAACTGGGCAGACACATGGCAAATGACATTTAATAGAGAAAAGTGTAAGGTACTGCATGCAGGAAATAAAAATGCGCATTATAAATATCATATGGGAGATATTGAAATTGGAGAAGGAATCTATGAAAAAGACCTAGGAGTTTTTGTTGACTCAGAAATGTCTTCATCTAGACAATGTGGGGAAGCTATAAAAAAGGCTAACAAGATGCTTGGATACATTGTGAAAAGTGTTGAATTTAAATCAAGGGAAGTAATGTTAAAACTGTACAATGCACTAGTAAGACCTCATCTTGAATATTGTGTTCAGTTCTGGTCACCTCGCTATAAAAAAGATATTGCTGCTCTAGAAAGAGTGCAAAGAAGAGCGACCAGAATTATTCCGGGCTTAAAAGGCATGTCATATGCAGACAGGCTAAAAGAATTGAATCTGTTCAGTCTTGAACAAAGAAGACTACGTGGCGACCTAATTCAAGCATTCAAAATTCTAAAAGGTATTGACAGTGTCGACGCAAGGGACTTTTTCAGCCTGAAAAAAGAAACAAGGACCAGGGGTCACAAATGGAGTTTAGAAAAAGGGGCATTCAGAACAGAAAATAGGAGACACTTTTTTACACAGAGAACTGTTGGAGTCTGGAACCAACTCCCCAGTAATGTTGTTGAAGCTGACACCCTGGGATCCTTCAAGAAGCTGCTTGATGAGATTTTGGGATCAATAAGCTACTAACAACCAAACTTGCAAGATGGGCCGAATGGCCTCCTCTCGTTTGTAAACTTTCTTATGTTCTTATGTTCTTAACTCTGAACCTAATCCTAACCACAACCCCACCCAACCCCAACTCTAAATCTATTCCTAACCACAACCCCACCCAACCCTAAACCTATTTCTAACCACAACCAACTCTAAACCTAACCCTAACCACAACCCCACCCAACCCCAACTCTAAAACTAATCCTAACCACAACCCTCTATAACCCCAACTCTAAACCTAAACCTAACCCCAACCCCCATAACCAAACTCTAAACCTAACCCCAACCTCAACTCTAAACCTAATCCTAAAACCCACCTTCTCCTTTTCTGATACATCTGTGCTTACATACATTGTGCAAAAGATTTACACATTAAGTACAGTGTAACTATGCACAACATTGTAATTATGTGTAAGAACATGTATTTACTAAGTAACTAATTACTGTGTATTTACATAGCATAAGGATATGGCTTCCTTTAGGGGTTTCTCAGCCACTAGCGGCACCTTGGTGGCTCGGGCATGGCAGGTCAGGTCATAGCAGGAGCGGTCAGCACAGCCCACAATCTCAATCCAGCCCTGGAACAAAAGAAAGAGAGCAGGAGGGGTCAGCACAGCCCACGATCTCAATCCAGCCCTGGAACAAAAGACAGAGGAGGAGCGGTCAGCACAGCCCACAATCTCAATCCAACCCTGGAACAAGAAAGCGAGAGAAGAGGAGCGGTCAGCACAGCCCACGATCTCAATCCAGCCCTGGAACAAAAGAGAGAGAGGAGGAGCGGTCAGCACAGCCCACGATCTCAATCCAGCCCTGGAACAAAAGAGAGAGAGGAGGAGGGGTCAGCACAGCCCACGATCTCAATCCAGCCCTGGAACAAAAGAGAGAGAGAGGAGCGGTCAGCACAGCCCACGATCTCAATCCAGCCCTGGAACAAAAGAGAGAGAGGAGGAGCGGTCAGCACAGCCCACGATCTCAATCCAGCCCTGGAACAAAAGAGAGAGAGGAGGAGCGGTCAGCACAGCCCACGATCTCAATCCAGCTCTGGAACAAAAGAGAGAGAGGAGGAGCGGTCAGCACAGCCCACAATCTCAATCCAGCCCTGGAACAAAAGAGAGAGGAGGAGTGGTCAGCACAGCCCACGATCTCAATCCAGCCCTGGAACAAAAGAGAGAGAGGAGGAGGGGTCAGCACAGCCCACGATCTCAATCCAAGCTCTGGTCAGCACAGCCCACGATCTCAATCCAGCCCTGGAACAAAAGAGAGAGAGGAGGAGCGGTCAGCACAGCCCACGATCTCAATCCAGCCCTGGAACAAAAGAGAGAGAGGAAGCGGTCAGCACAGCCCAGATCTCAATCCAGCCCTGGAACAAAAGAGAGAGAGGAGGAGCGGTCAGCACAGCCCACGATCTCAATCCAGCCCTGGAACAAAAGAGAGAGGAGGAGCGGTCAGCACAGCCCACGATCTCCAGCCCTGGAACAAGAGAGAGAGGAGGAGGGGTCAGCACAGCCCACGATCTCAATCCAGCCCTGGAACAAAAGAGAGAGAGGAGGAGGGGTCAGCACAGCCCACGATCTCAATCCAGCCCTGGAACAAAAGAGAGAGAGGAGGAGGGGTCAGCACAGCCCACGATCTCAATCCAGCCCTGGAACAGAGAGAGAGGAGGGGTCAGCACAGCCCACGATCTCAATCCAGGAACAAAAGAGAGAGAGGAGGAGGGGTCAGCACAGCCCACGATCTCAATCCAGCCCTGGAACAAAGAGAGAGAGAGGAGGTCAGCACAGGTCAGCACAGCCCACGATCTCAATCCAGCCCTGGAACAAAAGAGAGAGAGGAGGAGGGGTCAGCACAGCCCACGATCTCAATCCAGCCCTGGAACACAGCCCACGATCTCAATCCAGCCCTGGAACAAAAGAGAGAGAGGAGGAGCGGTCAGCACAGCCCACGATCTCAATCCAGCCCTGGAACAAAAGAGAGAGAGGAGGAGCGGTCAGCACAGCCCACGATCTCAATCCAGCCCTGGAACAAAAGAGAGAGAGGAGGAGGGGTCAGCACAGCCCACGATCTCAATCCAGCTCTGGAACAAGAGACAGAGGAGGAGCGGTCAGCACAGCCCACGATCTCAATCCAGCTCTGGAACAAAAGACAGAGGAGGAGCGGTCAGCACAGCCCACGATCTCAATCCAGCCCTGGAACAAAAGAGAGAGAGGAGGAGCGGTCAGCACAGCCCACGATCTCAATCCAGCCCTGGAACAAAAGAGAGAGAGGAGGAGGGGTCAGCACAGCCCAATCTCAATCCAGCTCTGGAACAAGAGACAGAGGAGGAGGGGTCAGCACAGCCCACGATCTCAATCCAGCCCTGGAACAGAATCATGAGAATCCCACAGCTAACACAAATGAACCCCAGTTTCTGAACCCCACAAAATGAATAGCACGGCTAAAGGGGTTTATGTAAGGTAATTCAATCTGGGTTGTTTTAATCCCGCCCTTTAGGGGATGTTAAAAGATCCCACAGCAGGTTTTTGACCTTTGTTGTAATTACATTAACAGGATCCGTGGAGTGCAGCTGTACTGTAAACTTTACACAGGAGTAAATGCTTAGCGGATCTGTCCCGTTGAAATCCTCACCAAAATCTCCAATAAAAACCTTTTGTAGGGAAATGTTAACGATGATTAGTGCAAATATCAGAATCTCAGTTTGCTGGAGGGGACATTGCGAAGGAAACTCCACTTGGCTTTAGGATTAGAAGGTTGAATAAGGCATGTGCAGGAACGTGTGGGAAGGAGAGTAACCACGGTAACCTTCGTAACAATTAGTTAAGGGTTGGTTGCACCCAAGTGGAGTAACAGCTGAATATCTCGTTTCTATTACAATTAGTAAGATAACAGAAACAAGCCGTAGTCACGTAGGCTCTGAGCTACTAGAGTATAAACACCAGGCATAGTGGAGACAGAGCTCCCAATCCCTCCAGATCATCAGGACCATCGGGGTGTCAGTCTGAGGGCTCTCTCCAGGGTTCAGGTGATCTCATCAGTTATCTGTCTCTGTTATTAATAGTGGCACTTACTGTATCTAAACAATAGGGTTCAGTGTAGAATGTAATGTGGCTATCTGGAACTAATAAATGGTAAACATTGTTAAGATCTGAAACATGGTCTGGTCTCATCCTAAAAGCCTAACAAAGTAGTTAATTGCATGTTTACCTTCATTCATAAACCTGACCCGTTTTCACACAAGGGTGGCCCTGCATCACACTATATTGGCACTAAACTGCTGTGCTGGGAAACATACGTAAGACGTCTTGGTCTCGGCATCCCAGCAGTCACAGGCGTAGTGGGCCATCTCATTGTCCATGTGCTGACGGAATCGCAGCTTGTCTGGAGAGACCCCTACTTTCACCAGGTATAGGTAGATCCTCCCAATGAAATATCCCAGGACGGAGTTGTTGATCACACCCTGCAGGTACACAAGGCATCCACTTTTCAATCTGTCAGCACAACAGGAGCCAGTGTTTCAAAAGGTAAAGGGCAATGGAGGGTTTCAAAAGAACACAAGACAAGCCTAGAACTGAGGGAACAGGAAGCCGCTTTGTGGCTTGGAACTTGGTTTCAGGAGACAAGGTTTCAGGCCCCTGCATGCCACTCCAGAGGACAGTAGGTTTAATACAGTAAAGTTCCCTCAATAGGTCTCCCGGTCTCCTGGAACCAGGTTCCAAGCCTCTGTTGCTGAAAAAAAAAAATTGCTTTGTGTTCCCTCAGCTTAATGTTTAATACATTGCCCTTACATGCAATTATAGATCAAGGTCTGAAAACAATAATATTTTAGGAATCTGAGCAGCATGTTCTTGGGATCTCTGTCCCACAGCCGATTGTAATAATAAAGCATCTATTAGAAATCGGAGCAGCATGTTCGTGGGATCTCTCCTTCCCACAGCTGAATGAAGAGGCGTCCTTTACCTGCTCAACTGCATCTCCCAGCTTCATCTTCTGTGCAGACTGGCCGCTGGTCTGAGCCTTGGAGGAGTACAGTGTGAGCTCCAGGTTCGTCAGGCTCTGGAACTTGGGGTGACTTTTATCATTGGGATCCACAAAGTGCTCGATTTCTGCCATGGTGAACTCTCTGGGAAATCAAACATTTTTTATTCTATTTTTTCAGAAAGGAAAAATCCACTTTAGTTACCACACACAAATAATACCATTTACAGTACATGCTGTAGAGCTAAACAGAACATTACAGGACATCTAGTCTGATATTGTACTATCAATGCCAGTTTTCTATAAAAGAAGACGACATTGTGGTCATGTCTAAACAAGCGAGGAACACGTCTCCACAGAACAACTCCACAGAACCATGGCAGGAATGGTAACTGATCAAAGAACTATAGCAGGTCCCACAGAACATCTCCACAGAACCATGGCAGGAGTGGTAACCATGATCTCCACAGAACGATGAACTACAGCAGGTCCCACAGAACCATGGCAGGAGTGGTAACTGATCAAAGAACTACAGCAGGTCCCACAGAACATCTCCACAGAACCATGGCAGGAGTGGTAAATGATCGATGAACTACAGCAGGTCCCACAGAACCATGGCAGGAGTGGTAACTGATCAAAGAACTACAGCAGGTCCCACAGAACATCTCCACAGAACCATGGCAGGAGTGGTAAATGATCGATGAACTACAGCAGGTCCCACAGAACCATGGCAGGAGTGGTAACTGATCAAAGAACTACAGCAGGTCCCACAGAACATCTCCACAGAACCATGGCAGGAGTGGTAAATGATCGATGAACTACAGCAGGTCCCACAGAACCATGGCAGGAGTGGTAACTGATCAAAGAACTACAGCAGGTCCCACAGAACATCTCCACAGAACCATGGCAGGAGTGGTAAATGATCGATGAACTACAGCAGGTCCCACAGAACCATGGCAGGAGTGGTAACTGATCAAAGAACTACAGCAGGTCCCACAGAACATCTCCACAGAACCATGGCAGGAGTGGTAAATGATCGATGAACTACAGCAGGTCCCACAGAACCATGGCAGGAGTGGTAACTGATCAAAGAACTACAGCAGGTCCCACAGAACATCTCCACAGAACCATGGCAGGAGTGGTAAATGATACCGCGGGATACCGGTCAGTAATATGGATTGATACAAGCACACAGCAATATGGAACAGTACAAGCACACAGCAATATGAAATTTACAAGCACACAGCAACAACACAAGCACTCAGCAACGACACAAGCACTCAGCAACGACACAAGCACTCAGCAATACACAGTATGAGCGGTAGGCAATGAAGTTACAGCTGATCAGAACTCTGGACACATGTATAAATTGAGCAAATCTAAGGCACTGGGGAATCTGGACTGTCTTGTATCTTGGATTCCAGTGTGAGCGGCTTACCTGACTCTGATGAGGCCAGAGCGCGGAGAGATCTCGTTCCTGAAGGAGTTCCCAATCTGCGCAGCAGCGAAGGGCAACTTGCCCTGGTTGAACTCCAGCAAGCGCTTGAAATTCAGAAAGATTCCCTGAGCAGTCTCAGGTCTCAAATAGCTGGGAGCATTAGAAAAACAATCCATGAACACGCAAGCAGAATAAATAAATACATCAACAGCATTGAGTTGAGCAATTCGAAGCAACCCCTCTGGCCAGACCTGCACTCCAGTGGTGGAAAGAACAGCTGCTGAAAGTGCCCCTCCAGAGCCTCTGAAGATGACAGCAGTGCTTACCCTGGCATGTTTCCTCCTGGCCCGATGCACGTCTGGAACATGAGGTTGAATGAGATGGGAGGGCTCACATCGTTTCCAGTGACAGGAGATCTCACATTGTACTTCACAAACAGCTCAGCTAACTCCTGCTGGCTGTAGTTGTCCAACTGCCAATAAAAAGAAACGAATAACCCATTAACCTCCTCAACCCTAGATGCAAAAGTGATGCGCTTTATCATCAACTGGAGCCCCGAGAGTCAATGAAAACAAACCTGGCTCAGACAGGGAGGGGGATGATCCTACTATACCAGCTTCACTGTCATCGCACTGATCCCCAGAATGAGAGAGGGAGGGGTCCTACTATACCAGCTTCACTGCCATTGCACTGATCCCCTGAATGAGAGAGGGAGTGGTCCTACTATACCAGCTTCACTGCCATCGCACTGATCGCCAGAATGAGAGAGGGAGGGGTCCTACTATACCAGCTTCACTGCCATTGCACTGATCCCCAGAATGAGAGAGGGAGGGGTCCTACTATACCAGCTTCACTGCCACCACACTGATCCCCACAGGGAGAGAGGGAGGGGTCCTACTATACCAGCTTCACTGCCATTGCACTGATCCCCAGAATGAGAGAGGGAGGGGTCCTACTATACCAGCTTCACTGCCATCGCACTGATCCCCAGAATGAGAGAGGGAGGGGTCCTACTATACCAGCTTCACTGCCATTGCACTGATCCCCAGAATGAGAGAGGGAGGGGTCCTACTATACCAGCTTCACTGCCACCACACTGATCCCCACAGGGAGAGAGGGAGGGGTCCTACTATACCAGCTTCACTGCCATTGCACTGATCCCCTGAATGAGAGAGGGAGTGGTCCTACTATACCAGCTTCACTGCCATCGCACTGATCCCCGGACTTCATTATAACAAAGTACACTGTACACTGTAGTGTTTAGGAGCATTCTCCAGCATGTTGGTCAAGGAAGAATTCATTTGACACTGAATATACCCAGGTATACTTTCTATACATTTCATATAAGCCCAGGGATTCGGTGTATAGATCTGAAGTTTCGAAACACTGCTGGAATGACGTGCACAATGAGGGAAGCGAGTGGAACTGGCTTCTGAAAGCTTGCTTTCTAATGGTAAATGTGGCAGAACGAGACGCAGACACACCTACCTGAGTGACAACACTGTCCATCTCTGCCCTCTTCTCTGCTGTACACTTCTTATCTGACATTAACTTCTGAAGATGAGCTGCAGTAAAAACACAAACAAGTGCAGTCTTACTGGAGCTTTTAGACAACGTTATGATTAAACAACGCCACACAGTTAGCAGTTTGTGTGTTATTTTCAAGCTATCATTAACAGAAAGTGCTACTCCAACATCAATGTAATGTAGAAGCACAACACTGACACCTGGTGGAAATGAGAGGAGCATTTCTATTGAGGGATCACATTTAAGACACATCATATTTACCAGGGGGAGGCATTAGTGATTTAAAACAGCTCATGTATTCAATAAATTTAATACACACTTCTTGTGTGTATATTGATCTGTTAATGAAAGGCAGGTCTTGTGTGTATATTGATCTGTTAATGAAAGGCAGGTCTTGTGTGTATATTGATCTGTTAATGAAAGGCAGGTCTTGGTACCTTTTAAGAGGTGGTCTGCACGGAAACATTCTCCATTCTTTACATCCTTCACCATGAAATCAGCAAACTTGTCCACATGACCAGAGGTCCTAGAAAAAAGAAGAAACAAAACCACAAAATATAAAAAAAACAAAGAAACAAAACCACAAAAAAACTAACTGGGCTGGCTATTCAGTATTGAAGCACAGCCTGACACTGGGCTGGTTGTACAGTATTGAAACACAGACAGACACTGGGCTGGTTGTTCAGTATTGAAGCACAGCCTGACACTGGGCTGCTTGTTCAGTATTGAAGCACAGCCCGACACTGGGCTGGTTGTTCAGTATTGAAGCACAGCCTGACACTGGGCTGGTTGTACAGTATTGAAACACAGACAGACACTGGGCTGGTTGTACAGTATTGAAGCACAGCCTGACACTGGGCTGGCTGTTCAGTATTGAAGCACAGCCTGACACTGGGCTGGCTGTTCAGTATTGAAGCACAGCCTGACACTGGGCTGGTTGTACAGTATTGAAGCACAGCCTGACACTGGGCTGGTTGTACAGTATTGAAGCACAGCCTGACACTGGGCTGGTTGTTCAGTATTGAAGCACAGCCTGACACTGGGCTGGCTGTTCAGTATAGAAGCACAGCCTGACACTGGGCTGGTTGTTCAGTATTGAAGCACAGCCTGACATTGGGCTGCTTGTTCAGTATTGAAGCACAGCCTGACACTGGGCTGCTTGTTTAGTATTGAAGCACAGCCTGACACTGGGCTGGTTGTTCAGTATTGAAGCACAGCCTGACACTGGGCTGCTTGTTTAGTATTGAAGCACAGCCTGACACTGGGCTGCTTGTTCAGTATTGAAGCACAGCCTGACACTGGGCTGCTTGTTCAGTATTGACAATGAATGCTCTTACTTGAGGACTGCCTCTGGGGTTAACATGGTGCAGTCGATTTCAAGGATCTGCTCTTCCTGAATGAAGTGTTGCCGCCAGATCTGAATGATGTTGTTCTTCAGGGCACAGCCAACAGGGCCGAAATCATACAGTCCACTGACACCTAGAGCAATGAGAACATACACTGTAACAGAACCAAAATCACACAGCACTGACACCTAGAGCAATGAGAATATATACTGTAACAGAGCCAAAATCACACAGCACTGACACCTAGAGAGATGAGAATATACACTGTAACAGAGCCAAAATCACACAGCACTGACACCTAGAGAGATGAGAATATACACTGTAACAGAGCCAAAATCACACAGCACTGACTCCTAGAACAATGAGAATATACACTGTAACAGAGCCAAAATCACACAGCACTGACACTAGATCAATGATAATATACACTGTAACAGAGCCAAAATCACAGAGAGATGAGAATATATACTGTTGTAATAAAAAAAAAGTGTGTTCTAGAAAGTTCTAGAAATGCGTTCGAGTTCATCTTTGCCCTTGCCCTATAATAACCCCATATCTTATATAACTTGTTTTTGTCACGTTTATATAACTTGTTTTGGTTAGAATGTTCTAGGGAAAGGAATAGTTTATTCAGAGGGCCGAGCCTCGAGGGAGGGATCTGGCCAATTACTCTCTCGCATGCAAAAGCCTAACTTGGTAAGTTATAAAGGACGGGGTTCTCCTCTGCTCTGATGAGAGTCAGCCATGAGGATTAGCGCGCAGTCCTGCTCGGTAATTTCTTGGAGACAGCTGCTTTCTCTTACCAGGGTCGAAGGGCTCTCCCGATCCGCTTGGAAGGGTAAGAATTAGTTCAGTTGCGTCTCTTGGATTGTATTGATCTGTGATTAATATAATCTTTGTATGTAACCTTGTTGGGTTGTGTCCCGTTAGGGATATCGTTATTCGCAGTATAGCATCTGTGTATGTAACTGCGTGTGTGTGAAATCACACAGCACTGACACCTAGAGCAATGAGAATATATACTGTAACAGAGCCAAAATCACACAGCACTGACACCTAGAGAGATGAGAATATACACTGTAACAGAGCCAAAATCACACAGCACTGACACCTAAAGAGATGAGAATAAACACTGTAACAGAGCCAAAATCACACAGCACTGACACCTAGAGAGATGAGAATATACACTGTAACAGAGCCAAAATCACACAGCACTGACACCTAGAGCAATGAGAATATATACTGTAACAGAGCCAAAATCACACAGCACTGACACCTAGAGAGATGAGAATATACACTGTAACAGAGCCAAAATCACACAGCACTGACACCTAAAGAGATGAGAATAAACACTGTAACAGAGCCAAAATCACACAGCACTGACACCTAGAGCAATGAGAATATACACTGTAACAGAGCCAAAATCACACAGCACTGACACCTACAGCAATGAGAATATATACTATAACAAAGCCAAAATCACACAGCACTGACACCTAGAGAGATGAGAATATACACTGTAACAGAGCCAAAATCACACAGCACTGACACCTACAGCAATGAGAATATATACTATAACAAAGCCAAAATCACACAGCACTGACACCTAGAGCAATGAGAATATATACTGCAGTCAGTCTGTCAAAGAAGAAATATGCAATGCATGGCTTGCAAAATCCAAAATAATATGAAAGCCTGTGCCAGACCTCAGCATTGAATCCAAGTTTAGGGTCCCTGTTACAGCCAGACTTACAGAACACTGCAGCCTGCCAGTGCTGCTGTTGTTTCAGGGGTTCAAGTCTATGCCAGGTACTGAGCACCGCTGTAGAATGGTTTGAAATCCTGGTCTAACAAAATGCACACTAGCACAATTAACCCTTTGCTGCCCCGTGTCCAATATCTCCTTCAGTCACTGCGTGCATCACTGTACCACAATAAGGTTTCCTATCTACAGGCGATCCTCAACTTACGACGCTTCGACTGACAACTCACGGCACTTATGACTCTTTTGCATTATTACCCTGCTTCGACTTCACGATACCGATACGGCATTTACGACACGGCAGTACATGTGCTCGACCTGATCAGTCTAGCGGTTTTTTTTTTTTTTTTTATGCATGCAACAGTTTTTTTTTTTTTTTTTTTTTTTTTTTTAAATTATTTGTTGTTAACAATGTCTGATAAGAGCAACTGACTCAAAACGAAACCTAAGCTGTGAACTCTGTCACATGATGAGGGGCTTAATTTCATGCGATCGTATTTCCTGCTGGGTGTACCACATACACACACTGAGTACGCCTTTGAAAAGCCCCGAGTCTGTACTTTTAAACAAGCCAGGTATGTGTCTGAGTGATATGCGTGTAATCACCGGGCTGAGTGTAAAGATTTAAAGAAATATTTGCATGAATACAATATAAAAGGTCATTTTTGTAAAACTATATTATCTAGCTGAAGAGTCAGGAACGTAACCCCAGTTTATAACAATGATCCAATGGGAAAAGGTGCTTCGACTTACAACATGACTTTCAGGAACCAATTGTGTCTTAAGTGCGAGGACTGCCTGAATGCACCTGAAATTATAACCTTAACCCTTTACTGCCCAGGGTATGTTACCACCAATATCTATTGAATGTCTATTTTCCCAATGTCAAATATATCTCATTCGGACAAGAGGTTTAATATTTAATTTTTTGAAATTTGAAAACAGTTTGCGTTGTGAACTATCTGGAGTTTGAGAAGAAAAACAAAACATATGCACTATAAAGAAATACATAGATACGAGACCTAACATAGCAGAATTGTGCACACAGTGACTGAAGGGACAAGGAGGTTCCAATCCAGTCTCATGGTGTTAATTGTGCACACAGCGACTGACAGGGAGGTTACAATCCAGTCTCAATTAGAACATATGTTCTTATGTTCTAATTGTGCACACAGTGACTGAAGGGACAGGGAGGTTACAATCCAGTCTCAAGGTGTTAATTGTGCACACAGTGACTGAAGGGACAGGGAGGTTACAATCCAGTCTCAAGGTGTTAATTGTGCACATAGTGACTGAAGGGACAGGGAGGTTACAATCCAGTCTCAAGGTGTTAATTGTGCACACAGTGACTGAAGGGACAGGGAGGTTCCAATCCAGTCTCAAGGTGTTAATTGTGCACACAGTGGCTGAAGGGACAGGGAGGTTCCAATCCAGTCTCAAGGTGTTAATTGTGCACACAGTGACTGAAGGGACAGGGAGGTTCCAATCCAGTCTCAAGGTGTTAATTGTGCACACAGTAACTGAAAGGACAGGGAGGTTACAATCCAGTCTCAGGGTGTGGATGGGCAGTGGAAGCCACACACTTTCACACTCACCCCCATAGATGGCAAAGGCCTGATCGTAGAAGAACCTCCGCTTCAGGGTGTCCTCCAGTTTAGGTCTGTCGACGATGTCATCCTGCGGCTGCAGAGCCAGCTCCTGTAGCGCAAAGAGATTGAAACAAACCTGAATACAATACAATAAATCACAACAAGGAGAAATCAGAGTTCTTTTTAATGACGTGATCGTGTGTCAACCATTAAAAGGTGGAACAAGAAACTTACCTGTAATAATAATATTCTTTCATTTCACATTGGTTGAACTTCACCTCTACTGTATTAGTTTGAATGAACTCAGTCGAGGTGGAGCAGGGTCGGCTCGACTCCTGTTCTTCAATTCATAAGAACAGAAGAAAGTCTACAAACCAGAGGAGGCCATTCGGCCCATCTTGCTCGTTTGGTTGTTAGTAGCTTATTGATCCCAGAATCTCATCAAGCATCTTCTTGAAGGATCCCAGGGTGTCAGCTTCAACAACATTACTGGGGAGTTGATTCCAGACCCTCACAATTCTCTGTGTAAAAAAGTGCCTCCTATTTTCTGTTCTGAATGCCCCTTTGTCTAATCTCCATTTGTGACCCCTGGTCCTTGCTTCTTTTTTCAGGCTGAAAAAGTCCCTTGGGTCGACACTGTCAATACCTTTTAGAATTCTGAATGCTTGAATTAGGTCGCCGCGTAGTCTTCTTTGTTCAAGACTGAACAGATTCAATTCTTTTAGCCTGTCTGCATATGACATGCCTTTTAAACCCAGAATAATTCTGGTTGCTCTTCTTTGCACTCTTTCTACAGCAGCAATATCCTTTTTGTAGCGAGGTGACCAGAACTGAACACAATATTTAAGATGAAGTCTTACTAATGCATTTTACAGCTATAACATTACTTCCCTTGATTTAAATTCAACACTTTTCACAATGTATCCGAGCATCTTGTTGGACATTTTTATAGCTTCCCCACATTGTCTGGATGAAGACATTTCTGAGTCAACGAAAACTCCTAGGTCTTTTTCATAGATTCCTTCTCCAATTTCAGTATCTCCCATATGACATTTATAATGTACATTTTTATTTCCTGCATGCAGTACCTTACACTTTTCTCTATTAAATGTCATTTGCCATGTGTCTGCCCAGTTCTGAATCTTGTCTAGATCATTTTGAATGACCTTTGCTTCTGCAACAGTGTTTGCCACTCCTCCTATTTTTGTGTCGTCTGCAAATTTAACAAGTTTGCTTACTATACCAGAATCTAAATCATTAATGTAGATTAGGAATAGCAGAGGACCTAATACTGATCCCTGTGGTACACCGCTGGTTACCACACTCCATTCTGAGGTGTCTCCTCTAATCAGTACTTTCTGTTTTCTACATGTTAACCACTCCCTAATCCATGTACATGTGTTTCCTTGAATCCCAACTGCGTTCAGTTTGAGAATTAATCTTTTGTGCGGGACTTTGTCAAAAGCTTTCTGGAAATCTAAATAAACCATGTCATATGCTTTGCAATTATCCATTATCGATGTTGCATCCTCAAAAAAATCAAGCAGGTTAGTTGACACAATCTCCCTTTCCTAAAACCATGTTGACTGTCTCCCAGGACCCTGTTACCATATAGGTAATTTTACATTTTGGATCTTATTATAGTTTCCATAAGTTTGCAAATAATTTAAGTCAGGCTTATTGGTCTGTAGTTATCTGGTTCAGTTTTGTTTCCCTTTTTGTGGATCGGTATTACGTTTGCAATTTTCCAGTCTGTCGGTACAACCCCTGTGTCAAGAGACTGCTGCATGATCTTGGTTAGCGGTTTGTAAATTACTTCTTTCATTTCTTTGAGTACTACTGGGAGGATCGCATCTGGCCCAGGGGATTTGTTTATTTTAAGAGCTCCTAGTCCCTTTAACACTTCTGCCTCGGTTATGCTAAAGTTATTTAAAACTGGATAGGAACTGGATGACATGTGGGGCATGTTGTCCGTATCCTCCTTTGTAAAAACTTGTGAAAAGTAATCATTTAATATATTTGCTATTTTTTTTTCTTCATCTATGATTTTCCCATTTGTATCTCTTAGACATTTAACCTCCTATTTGAATGTTCTCTTGCTGTTGTAATATTGGAAAAACATTTTGGAATTGGTTTTAGCCCCCTTAACAATGTTCATTTCTATTTCTCTCTTGGCTTTTCTAACTTCCTTTTTGACTTGCGTTTGCAGTTCTGTGTACTCTCTGCGTACTTTCTTTTTGGTCCTTTTTTAATGCTCTGTAAAGTGCCTTTTTTCGCTGAATATTTTTTTAATTGATCTATTAAACCATTTTGGCAATTTAGTTTTACATTTAGATTTGTCTACTTTAGGGATGTAATTGTTTTGCGCCTCTAGTACTACATTTTTGAAGAACAACCATCCTTCTTCTGTGGGTGTTTTCTCTATTTTACTCCAGTCTACTTCTGTTAGTCTCTGTTTCATACCTTCATAGTTTGCTTTTCTAAAATTGTAAACCTTAGCTTTAGTCTTTACTTTTGGGGTTTTAAAAAACACTTCAAAATGAGACCATGTTGTGGTCTGAGTTTGCCAGTGGTTCTCTGACCTCTGTTTTAGTTATTCTGTCTTTGTTATTTGGAAAGACTAAATCAAGGCATGCCTCCCCTCTAGTTGGTGCCTTGACAAATTGCATTAGGAAGCAGTCATTTGTCATTTCCACCATTTCAATTTCATCCGTCATGCTCCCCACCAGGTTTTCCCATTTTATATGGGGGAAGTTGAAATCCCCCATTAGTATGGCGTCTCCTTTGCTACACGCATTTCTAATGTCATTGTATAACAGATTATTTTGCTCACCGTCTGAATCTGGCGGTCTATAGCATGCTCCTATTATTATGCCCTTTAAATTTGTGTCCGTTATTCTGACCCACATTGATTTGGTTTTGTTTTCTTTGTCCAGGTTTAACACCTGGGCTTCAAAACTGTTTCTTATGTATAGCGCTACCCCTCCTCCTCTTCTGTCCTGCCTGTCTTTCCTATACAGTGTATACCCACAAATATTATATTCGTCCCCATCACTCTCAGACAACCAAACCAAACCTTTATAAACCCAATTCCAATTCCCATTCTCTTTTAGTCAATCCCAACACAACAGTGATCAACATTGCAATGAGCAGCATTCTGTTACAATGAGCTTCTCACAGCGGCAGCACCTTACTGAAATTGAGCTCACTGTTAGTCAATTAAACTGGCTTTCAATGAAAGCATGACTGATCACAAAAAGTATGATGTCTCTAGGGAAGGAATTGGAATTGGAAATTGATTTTAAAAAGGAACTGGAAATGAAAGTGAAACAGGAATGGTCCCGACCCTGGTTTTGAGCTGTCTATGTGCCACTTCTCACTGAATCCTTGTGTACTTCCCTATTAAAATAAAGCAGCACAGACCTTTGCCTCCAGAACCCGCTTGCGAGCCTTCAGCTCTGCCACAGCTTTACTGACATCTACAGCTGGGGCTTCCTCTTCTTTCAGTTGCCGCACCAAGTCGCCCTGAAACACACAGGCAAATGCATTAATGAGAAACACACCGCCCCCCTGAAACGCACAGGCAGTGCAATACAGCCACGAGAAACACACCACCCCCCTGAAACGCACGGGCAGTGCAATACAGCCACGAGAAACACACCGCCCCCCTGAAACGCACGGGCAGTGCAATACAGCCACGAAAAACACACCGCCCCCCCTGAAACGCACGGGCAGTGCAATACAGCCACGAGAAACACACCGCCCCCCCTGAAACGCACGGGCAGTGCAATACAGCCACGAGAAACACACCGCCCCCCTGAAACGCACGGGCAGTGCAATACAGCCACGAGAAACACACCGCCCCCCTGAAACGCACGGGCAGTGCAATACAGCCACGTGAAACACACCGCCCCCCTGAAACGCACGGGCAGTGCAATACAGCCACGAGAAACACACCGCTCCCGTGAAACGCACAAGCAGTGCAATACAGCCACGAGAAACACACCGCCCCCCTGAAATGCACAGGCAGTGCAATACAGCAACGAGAAACACAAACACAATGAGTGCAACATTATTCATGGAAGCACAGGAAGGCAAGGACATACAAATCACAGCTGCTGTTGCTGTAGTTGTAGTTGTTTGTAATAACATGTTCATGCTACACAAACAGACTGGACTGTCAAAGATCCCCTGCTCTGCTGCATAGACTTTGCCAAGCACTTCTGCAGGTGGTGGAGAAAAATTAGTAGTGTGGATGTGTAGGGGGTGCTGTCCGGGTAAAATCATCAGACATGCACAAACTGAATTGATGAATATGCTACTGCAAGGAAAAAGAACCTTTTCAGTCCAATCAGCTGAACCCACCTTGGCAGCTTGGTGCCTGCCCGGCTATTACCGCAGGTCCGCGTGCACGGTATTTTCAATCCAGTGCGTCTTTATTGGTCTTTACTGGGCATTTGTTAATAGACTACATACCGCAACAATTCAATAAAATAAAAGGAACGCTATGAGGAAATGACTTGCATTTAATATCATGTGATTTACCTTCCGAATAAAAACGGGTTTGCAATAGATCGTAGATTACAATAATACATCTGAAAACACACGCACTGAATGCAAGTTGTCAGGCTACAGAGTATTAACAAAACGTTGTTTTTGTATAGAAACTGCATATCACTAGTGCTTATCAAATTAAATTATACTTTTATATTTTGAAGATCACAAACCTATATTAATCGAGCGCTGACTGCATTTTCGTGAATAACACGACAGAAGTAGCAGAGGACCGTCAATGCACACGCCGTCAATACTAACCCTACACAGCATGTAATGCTAGTATGTTAATAGCACGACTGCATGTTCTCTGCCGGTGTCTGCTACCGGAGACGCGTATGAAACAGCTCGCTTTGACTGGGTTACAACACCGGATTGAACCAGCCGCTGCCCTTCAACAAACGCCTTTGTTTATACCGACTGGCACGCATTGTGGCAACAGCGTTACCTAGGACAACCCGGGGTATTGCTGCTGGGAGAAAGGGCGTTGTGTAGATTGTTTAGAGATATATATTTGTATTTATTTATTTATTTTTACAAGTAATCCACTAGCTTTTATTTTTCACAGGATTTACATTGCTACCTGAGGAAGCGTGATTTTTCACGCGTAAGAGCACCTTGCCAAGACGTGTCTAGCTAGATCCATTGTCCGTGTCTCGCTTTCCATTGCTGTGCTGCACAGCAAGTCAAACGTGGCACTTGTAACATAGGGGAGGAACCGAAAATCAGTGTTTAACAAAACCAAAACTCCCAGGACTGTACCAGAAAAGCGAAGCAGTCTCACGCCCAGACCGGCTGCAGCTATTCTGCTGCCTGCGCTCCATACAGGACTCGAACCGGGCTGTGCTGCCCGAAGAACCCTGTAATAGCACCGCTGTTTTAAAAGAGAATAATAAACAAATGCGATTCGCTTAAGATACAGAGAAGCAGATGCACTCGCCGCTCAGTCTACATTTAAACAATATGGGTCATCCCGCGTCGGGTCTCGATGCTTATTTCACACTGTCACTGCATTCCACAGGGCCGCGTTGTTATTGCAACATTAACTTGTTTTATTTATGCAGATGCTATTCTATTAAGTTGGCTCGTTTTATATTCTGTAGGCATAGAGGAGGCTTGGTGGGCCAGTGATGGGGGGTTGTTACCAGGAGGCTCCGGGTTCAATCACAGCTCAGCCACACCGACTCACTGTGTGTGATCCTGAGCAAGTCACTTAACCTCGTTGTGCTCCGTCTTTCGGACGAGACGTAAAAAACCCAAACGAAGTCCTATTGTAAATGACTCTGCAGCAGCTGCTGTGATGCATAATGTAGACCCTAGTCTCCGTAAATCGCTTTGAATGACAAAAAATAAGCATAATCAAAAATAAATGATGTATGTGCACAGTATATGCGTTGTTATCAGACTACTAGCGAGAAGTTAAAAAACGTCACAAATTATACAGTACGGCGTATTGACAACGAAGGCACACCGCTCGCAATCTCTATATAGGAAGTTAGGGTAGAACAGAAGGGTTTGATCAATATACAAGATATCATTAAATATCTCTGTTCTCGCTCTCTCGGATTTAAACATACACTCGGTGCATTTTAAACACGTTTTTATGTACTTATTTGACATTTTTACCTGCAGAATGCCGATGAAAAATCAATCGCTTGTTTGAAATACTGTCCACATTTCAGGATGACTGACAGAATGTACAGTGCCTGCAAATTAAGGTTTGGGAAAGCCCACATTTGATCGGAGTCGGCGAATTCATATGCTGCGCGATCACAAGATGTATTTATTTATTATCCATTCATTCATGTATTTATCATACCTGCTCCTTCACTGCCTTCCTCAGAGGAGCCAGCGCCTCTTCAACATTACCATCCATGTTCCTCCCTTCTGCAAACTGCTGCCAAAGACTCTGTCTCTTGTTGCCTTTCAGGGAACGCGCTGACACGGAGAAGAGCCTGCCTTTGAGAGGGGCTCGACGTGACCCAACACCGGCCGATGGGTGGAAAGCAAGCGGTTTGGAGCTTGCAGTCTGCACGCAGATTCTGAGCAGGG
Organism: Polyodon spathula; assembly: GCF_017654505.1. Lineage (NCBI taxonomy): Eukaryota > Metazoa > Chordata > Actinopteri > Acipenseriformes > Polyodontidae > Polyodon > Polyodon spathula. The sequence continues at coordinate 460,419 of NC_054537.1, forward strand.
CGGGTGCAGCTCTGAGGCGCATGGACTGGAAAGGCAGCTACAAGGCAAGCTGCACACGTCAGGGACTGACTGATGAAATCTCTCGAAATGGGTAAAGCGGCGTCTAAACGAAACCAGCACATTCACAGCGGAGCAGCGCTGAGGAAACATGCAATGGGAAGGTTTGCAAAAGCAGATTCACCAAAAACTACAACGCGCGCGCGCACACACACACACGTGAAATACAGTAATAAATAAACAAATAAATACATGAAATGCACTAGAAGAAAGGGTCCATGTGAATGTATTTTGTAAACATTTTGCTTCATGAAATCAAAATCGTAGTTTCAGTGTGTTTATGACAAAAACACAGTGTTATAACACAGAACACCACTAGAGGTCACCATCGCAAAGCCTTCTGATTTCTACTGTACGACAACACAGAGACTGTTTTCTATGGCAGTTGATCAGAAACCATTGCTTTATGACGTTCTGTTATTAATTGCATTGAAACCATGGTCACGTAGTACACGAGCAGTTTGTGTATGGTAATGCAATGGACTATGTACTGTGTAGAAATGTTGTAGAAATGGGACAGTTGTGTTGCCTTCAAAACTAATGGACCAATGTGTTATTCAAGAAGGTTTCGCGATGGTCTGCTTCTCATCAGAGTGAAATGTACTGTGCCCAACATCCTATTGATTTCATAAATATTTTTCATGTCGCCACTTGGAATCGTTTTCAATGCTGACCAGCAGGTGGGAGTGTTTCATTAAAACAGAACATTTCAGCTCACTGTCAAGACAAGTACTGTAACTAAGCAAGCGCACACTTTGCACAACCTTTAATCTGGCCTTGTGGACGCCCCGCTTTCTCAGAATCCAGTACTGAGCACGAGCCAACAAGCCCAGCCTGGAGTACTTCTCACAGGGCATTGCAATCCGGGCCAGGAAAGGAAAGAAGACCTGCAAGAGAGACACGTTTATAATTCTCACGGCAAGGGGCTGTGGAGTTCTGGACTGAGCACACCCAGCATGCCAGTCACTGAATACGGTGCACACTGCACAGGGCTGTGGAGTCCTGGACTGAGCACACCCAGCACAGGGCTGTAGAGTCCTGGACTGAGCACACCCAGCACGGGGCTGTGGAGTCCTGGACTGAGCACACCCAGCACGGGGCTGTAGAGTCCTGGACTGAGCATACCCAGCACGGGGCTGTGGAGTCCTGGACTGAGCACACCCAGCATGTCAGTCACTGAATACGGTGCACACTGCACAGGGCTGTGGAGTCCTGGACTGAGCACACCCAGCACGGGGCTGTAGAGTCCTGGACTGAGCACACCCAGCACGGGGCTATGGAGTCCTGGACTGAGCACACCCATCATGCCAGTCACTGAATACAGTGCACACGGCACGGGGCTCATGTGGATTAAATGACATGTAGATAGTATAAATAGGCTGCATAATGTTTATGTGCTTTTCTACGATTGGTTGTATCTGGAGTGTATTGTTTATGTGCTTTTCTGTGAGTGGTTGTATCTGGAGTGTATTGTTTGTGTGCTTTTTTATGATTGGTTGTATCTTTTATTCCTGACGTTTGATTCACTGCTGCGTCCTGCTCTCAATGAAATCCTGACTAAAGTGCTTCCACGGTTTATTGATTAACTCTCTGTGTACCACCGACTATACACAGCACAGGGCAGACTCAATGCAGCGAGCGATAAACAGACGAGAGACTCATTGATGTGAGTGGAGCGGGCAGGGTTGTGTGATATACTGGTGTTACGGATTCTGCCCTGTCCCATCAGTGAGGCGAGGTGAGGCTATGAAATCTAAAACCACGAATGCAGACTAACCCGGCTCTTTTGCACTGTGGTTGGGTGCAGATGAACCCGGCTCTTTTGCACTGTGGTTGGGTGCAGGTGAACCCGGCTCTTTTGCACTGTGGTTGGGTGCAGGTGAACCCGGCTCTTTTGCACTGTGGTTGGGTGCAGATGAACCCGGCTCTTTTGCACTGTGGTTGGGTGCAGATGAACCCGGCTCTTTTGCACTGTGGTTGGGTGCAGGTGAACCCGGCTCTTTTGCACTGTGGTTGGGTGCAGATGAACCCGGCTCTTTTGCATTGTGGTTGAGATGCTCGCTTGCAGTGCAAGGGGTTTCTGTAGTGTAAATTCTGGAGGAAAATAATTTGTTTTTTTTGTTTTTTTAAATGCCCTTTTCTGTTATGTGGTGTCTGCACAGTATTGCCCCCTAAAGCTACGATTCCCCCTGCCACCAGGACTGACTTGAAAGTGATTTGAAGTCAGACTTGTTCATTTCCATCAGTGGCAGATTAAGATCAGATGGCTTTCAATTGGAGCTGTCATGTGGGCTGCTGGCAGAACTCAACCCCTCCAACTTGCACAGATGGGCGAAGTTCCAATGCGAAGGACACAGGTAACTTCAAAAGCCAGGGTTAGGAGTTTTATTTCTATTGAGTGTATAAATTCAAGAAATGACAGGCGACTTCATCTTGGGACACCATCATTTATTGTATAAGCTACACACTGTGCATAGAGAATGCATCCGATTTACAAAAAAAGAACAATCTTATTAAGTACTCAATAAATTTAACAATAACAGGAGCGCTCCTGTAAGCTGGTCATCAGAGAGAGGATATACTGTACAGCATGAACAGGACTGAGTTTCCACTTGGATTAGGATAGACTTGAACCTGCATTTCCGGTTTTGTTCATTCTGCAGTAAAATCCAGCAGAGAAACTCGGGGGTCTGCGCTCACAATGACTGCTTGAAATCTGTTTTGCCAAGCGCAGTAATCCACCAGCAGGCAAAGAAACGGAGGGTGCCTCTATATTTAACACCAGCCCTGTTAGTACTAAATAGAACAACCTGCAGCCTTGCTTGAAGCTCCTTACATGAGCGTAATCATACCTGACTGAATTCAGAGAACTGCAGCCCTGCCTGACAGCTCCTTACATGAGCGTAATCATACCTGACTGAATTCAGAGAACTGCAGCCCTGCCTGACAGCTCCTTACATGAGCGTAATCATACCTGACTGAATTCAGAGAACTGCAGCCCTGCCTGACAGCTCCTTACATGAGTGTAATCATACCTGACTGAATTCAGAGAACTGCACCCCTGCCTGACAGCTCCTTATATGAGTGTAATCATACCTGACTGAATTCAGAGAACTGCAGCCCTCCCTGACAGCTCAATACATGAGTGTAATCATACCTGACTGAATTCAGAGAACTGCAGCCCTGCCTGACAGCTCCTTATATGAGCGTAATCATACCTGACTGAATTCAGAGAACTGCAGCCCTGCCTGACAGCTCAAGACATGAGCGTAATCATACCTGACTGAATTGAGAGAACTGCAGCCCTTCCTGACAGCTCCTTACATGAGTGTAATCATACCTGGCTGATTTCAGAGAACTGCAGCCCTGCCTGACACCTCCTTACATGAGTGTAATCATACCTGACTGAATTCAGAGAACTGCACCCCTGCCTGACAGCTCCTTACATGAGCGTAATCATACCTGACTGAATTCAGAGAACTGCAGCCCTGCCTGACAGCTCCTTACACGAGTGTAATCATACCTGACTGAATTCAGAGAACTGCAGCCCTGCCTGACAGCTCCTTACATGAGTGTAATCATACCTGACTGAATTCAGAGAACTGCATCCCTGCCTGACAACTCCTTACATGAGCGTAATCATACCTGACTGAATTCAGGGAACTGCAGCCCTGCCTGACAGCTCCTTACATGAGCGTAATCATACCTGACTGAATTCAGAGAACTGCAGCCCTGCCTGACAGCTCCTTACATGAGTGTAATCATACCTGACTGAATTCAGAGAACTGCAGCCCTTCCTGACAGCTCCTTACATGAGCGTAATCATACCTGACTGAATTCAGAGAACTGCACCCCTGCCTGACAGCTCCTTACATGAGTGTAATCATACCTGACTGAATTCAGAGAACTGCAGCCCTTCCTGACAGCTCCTTACATGAGCGTAATCATATCTGACTGAATTCAGGGAACTGCAGCCCTGCCTGACAGCTCCTTATATGAGTGTAATCATACCTGACTGAATTCAGAGAACTGCAGCCCTGCCTGACAGCTCCTTACATGAGCGTAATCATACCTGACTGAATTCAGAGAACTGCAGCCCTGCCTGACAGCTCCTTACATGAGCGTAATCATACCTGACTGAATTCAGAGAACTGCAGCCCTGCCTGACAGCTCCTTACATGAGTGTAATCATACCTGACTGAATTCAGAGAACTGCAGCCCTGCCTGACAGCTCCTTACATGAGCGTAATCATACCTGACTGAATTCAGAGAACTGCAGCCCTGCCTGACAGCTCCTTACATGAGCGTAATCATACCTGACTGAATTCAGAGAACTGCAGCCCTGCCTGACAGCTCCTTACATGAGTGTAATCATACCTGACTGAATTCAGAGAACTGCAGCCCTGCCTGACAGCTCCTTACATGAGTGTAATCATACCTGACTGAATTCAGAGAACTGCAGCCCTGCCTGACAGCTCCTTACATGAGCGTAATCATACCTGACTGAATTCAGAGAACTGCACCCCTGCCTGACAGCTCCTTACATGAGCGTAATCATACCTGACTGAATTCAGAGAACTGCAGCCCTTCCTGACAGCTCCTTACATGAGTGTAATCATACCTGGCTGATTTCAGAGAACTGCAGCCCTGCCTGACACCTCCTTACATGAGTGTAATCATACCTGACTGAATTCAGAGAACTGCAGCCCTGCCTGACAGCTCCTTACATGAGCGTAATCATACCTGACTGAATTCAGAGAACTGCAGCCCTGCCTGACAGCTCCTTACATGAGCGTAATCATACCTGACTGAATTCAGAGAACTGCAGCCCTGCCTGACAACTCCTTACATGAGCGTAATCATACCTGACTGAATTCAGAGAACTGCAGCCCTGCCTGACAGAACTCCTTACATGAGCGTAATCATACCTGACTGAATTCAGAGAACTGCAGCCCTGCCTGACAGCTCCTTACATGAGTGTAATCATACCTGACTGAATTCAGAGAACTGCAGCCCTGCCTGACAGCTCCTTACATGAGTGTAATCATACCTGACTGAATTCAGAGAACTGCAGCCCTGCCTGACAGCTCCTTACATGAGCGTAATCATACCTGACTGAATTCAGAGAACTGCAGCCCTGCCTGACAGCTCCTTACATGAGCGTAATCATACCTGACTGAATTCAGAGAACTGCAGCCCTGCCTGACAGCTCCTTACATGAGCGTAATCATACCTGACTGAATTCAGAGAACTGCAGCCCTGCCTGACAGCTCCTTACATGAGCGTAATCATACCTGGCTGAATTCAGAGAACTGCAGCCCTTCCTGACAGCTCCTTACATGAGTGTAATCATACCTGACTGAATTCAGAGAACTGCAGCCCTGCCTGACAGCTCCTTACATGAGTGTAATCATACCTGACTGAATTCAGAGAACTGCAGCCCTGCCTGACAACTTCTTACATGAGCGTAATCATACCTGACTGCCATGTGGTGTCTGCACAGTATTGCCCCCTAAAGCTACGATTCCCCCTGCCACCAGGACTGACTTGAAAGTGATTTGAAGTCAGACTTGTTCATTTCCATCAGTGGCAGATTAAGATCAGATGGCTTTCAATTGGAGCTGTCATGTGGGCTGCTGGCAGAACTCAACCCCTCCAACTTGCACAGATGGGCGAAGTTCCAATGCGAAGGACACAGGTAACTTCAAAAGCCAGGGTTAGGAGTTTTATTTCTATTGAGTGTATAAATTCAAGAAATGACAGGCGACTTCATCTTGGGACACCATCATTTATTGTATAAGCTACACACTGTGCATAGAGAATGCATCCGATTTACAAAAAAAAAAAAAAAAAGAACAATCTTATTAAGTACTCAATAAATTTAACAATAACAGGAGCGCTCCTGTAAGCTGGTCATCAGAGAGAGGATATACTGTACAGCATGAACAGGACTGAGTTTCCACTTGGATTAGGATAGACTTGAACCTGCATTTCCGGTTTTGTTCATTCTGCAGTAAAATCCAGCAGAGAAACTCGGGGGTCTGCGCTCACAATGACTGCTTGAAATCTGTTTTGCCAAGCGCAGTAATCCACCAGCAGGCAAAGAAACGGAGGGTGCCTCTATATTTAACACCAGCCCTGTTAGTACTAAATAGAACAACCTGCAGCCTTGCTTGAAGCTCCTTACATGAGCGTAATCATACCTGACTGAATTCAGAGAACTGCAGCCCTTCCTGACAGCTCATTACATGAGCGTAACCATACCTGACTGAATTCAGAGAACTGCAGCCCTGCCTGACAGCTCCTTACATGAGTGTAATCATACCTGACTGATTTCAGAGAACTGCAGCCCTTCCTGACAGCTCCTTACATGAGTGTAATCATACCTGACTGAATTCAGAGAACTGCACCCCTGCCTGACAGCTCCTTATATGAGTGTAATCATACCTGACTGAATTCAGAGAACTGCAGCCCTCCCTGACAGCTCAATACATGAGTGTAATCATACCTGACTGAATTCAGAGAACTGCAGCCCTGCCTGACAGCTCCTTATATGAGCGTAATCATACCTGACTGAATTCAGAGAACTGCAGCCCTGCCTGACAGCTCCTTACATGAGCGTAATCATACCTGACTGAATTCAGAGAACTGCAGCCCTGCCTGACAGCTCCTTACATGAGTGTAATCATACCTGGCTGATTTCAGAGAACTGCAGCCCTGCCTGACACCTCCTTACATGAGTGTAATCATACCTGACTGAATTCAGAGAACTGCACCCCTGCCTGACAGCTCCTTACATGAGCGTAATCATACCTGACTGAATTCAGAGAACTGCAGCCCTGCCTGACAGCTCCTTACACGAGTGTAATCATACCTGACTGAATTCAGAGAACTGCAGCCCTGCCTGACAGCTCCTTACATGAGCGTAATCATACCTGACTGAATTCAGAGAACTGCAGCCCTGCCTGACAACTCCTTACATGAGCGTAATCATATCTGACTGAATTCAGGGAACTGCAGCCCTGCCTGACAGCTCCTTACATGAGTGTAATCATACCTGACTGAATTCAGAGAACTGCAGCCCTGCCTGACAGCTCCTTACATGAGTGTAATCATACCTGACTGAATTCAGAGAACTGCAGCCCTTCCTGACAGCTCCTTACATGAGCGTAATCATACCTGACTGAATTCAGAGAACTGCACCCCTGCCTGACAGCTCCTTACATGAGCGTAATCATACCTGGCTGAATTCAGAGAACTGCAGCCCTGCCTGACAGCTCCTTACATGAGTGTAATCATACCTGACTGAATTCAGAGAACTGCAGCCCTGCCTGACAGCTCCTTACATGAGTGTAATCATACCTGACTGAATTCAGAGAACTGCAGCCCTGCCTGACAGCTCCTTACATGAGTGTAATCATACCTGACTGAATTCAGAGAACTGCAGCCCTGCCTGACAACTTCTTACATGAGCGTAATCATACCTGACTGCCATGTGGTGTCTGCACAGTATTGCCCCCTAAAGCTACGATTCCCCCTGCCACCAGGACTGACTTGAAAGTGATTTGAAGTCAGACTTGTTCATTTCCATCAGTGGCAGATTAAGATCAGATGGCTTTCAATTGGAGCTGTCATGTGGGCTGCTGGCAGAACTCAACCCCTCCAACTTGCACAGATGGGCGAAGTTCCAATGCGAAGGACACAGGTAACTTCAAAAGCCAGGGTTAGGAGTTTTATTTCTATTGAGTGTATAAATTCAAGAAATGACAGGCGACTTCATCTTGGGACACCATCATTTATTGTATAAGCTACACACTGTGCATAGAGAATGCATCCGATTTACGTTTACAAAAAAAAAAAAAAAAAGAACAATCTTATTAAGTACTCAATAAATTTAACAATAACAGGAGCGCTCCTGTAAGCTGGTCATCAGAGAGAGGATATACTGTACAGCATGAACAGGACTGAGTTTCCACTTGGATTAGGATAGACTTGAACCTGCATTTCCGGTTTTGTTCATTCTGCAGTAAAATCCAGCAGAGAAACTCGGGGGTCTGCGCTCACAATGACTGCTTGAAATCTGTTTTGCCAAGCGCAGTAATCCACCAGCAGGCAAAGAAACGGAGGGTGCCTCTATATTTAACACCAGCCCTGTTAGTACTAAATAGAACAACCTGCAGCCTTGCTTGAAGCTCCTTGAATCACAGCAGTACAAGTGCTGTTTTTGGTTTATTAAGTGGTTTAAATGGATCAAGTAGTTACAAGCTACTTTGGATCTCTGCTAATAGGCAGCCTGGATGTTTCCAGTGCCTTTACAGGTTTAAGAGCATTAGTACTTCAATACAGTAACATGAATATGGTTATTATATATGAAGCTCTTTGGCTATAAAATGCAAAAAGCTAAAAACGCCCACCGCTAAATTCTAGAACATTCAATATATTTATTATATACACATATCATTCTCTTAAGACTAAAACATATGTTCTATACCTTATAGCAATGCATCAATATAAAAGAGATATTAAATTCAAATATATGCTTACCTTCCAGCATATGGAAGTGCAGTGTAGGATATACTGAAAAATAAGAACTGTCTTCAAAAGGCAGAGACTTGACTTCGACCAGACAGCAATCAGTTTTTCAAAGATCCTCAGAGTATGGATCACATCAGCTTGTAGTTAGCAAGTCGAGCGATACTTGACTAGGGTTTTAACTTGGTTTTTATAGGATTTTCCCTCCATTGAATACATCAGGAGTCCCAATTAAATCTGATCATTAATCTGCCTTGAATGAACTGTCAAGAATAGAAACTCAATTACTATCAAAAATCTTCCTAGACCACTTTTCAAAGTTTTGAACTTAACTTACACTCGATGGTTCAGTGATAGAAGATGGGGAGGAGAAGGATTTTACTCCACTTGACCTCAAGTGTCCCCAGAACCAAGGTTTATGTTATACAAACAATATATATATGTATATATATATATATATATATATATGAGAGGTGTTTCTAATATGTAACACCAGATCTATTTAATTCCATTAACCTCTTAGCTACATATTATGTTACCTGTTCAGTGTGTTGTCAATGGGTCAGGTTAACTTCACATACACATGTGTGTTAAAGTATTTGACAAAGAATGTAAGGGTTTATCATAAGCCTTTGAATAAGATCACTAAGCATACAGTGGCAAGTCCAGTTATTTCCATTTAAATTCAGGCTACAATAAACATGTTAAATATAATAGCTTTATATTAACTTGTACCATGCTTGGACCAAGCCTGACCTCTCTTTGTTTCTAATTCGCCTGCACAAGCAGGTTTCAAACACCCTGTTTACTTGCCAAGGTTAGTGTTTTAATTAATATGAAACTCCACTGGAATACTCATTATTTCAAACCAATATCTAACTTATCATATTAACACGTCCTACACTTTCCATTCCCATCTCCTCCTGCCAGGTTCTAATTAATTCCTGTTATATATAGAAAAATGATTATTGTAAGATAAACTCCTATCTTTTGTTATCCGAAAGGTATTTCTGTTCGTTAATATTAACGAGATTGCTCATTATAGAGAGGATCTTGGCTGTTAAATCGCTGACCATCAAAAATCCTGCTTCATCGGCCAAAACCAATGAGTCATCTTCAGCACTGCCTGTACTACAAGCAGGTGAGAACGAGGTTACAAATCGGTGCACTGTATATGTAAAGATACAGTTTATACTTGAAATGATTTTATAACATGTAGTTCTAATTCAGGTGTGTCAATATAGCCATCTCTTATAAACTGCAATTATATTTTATTTCACAGAAGGCAAAAGGCTATTTTTGAATTATTAATAATAATAATAATAATAATAATAATAATTGAATGTTTAAACTTAGGACTGCTCATACCTTTACTTAATGATATTACAATTGGTTTATTATTTATTTAAACACTTTTGTTTTTTTCTTTATCAAACCTAGTTCGATTGCTTCTGGCATATTAACTGTGCTCCATAGATTCTGCCATTCTGCTCTCGCTGGATCAGAATGTTTTGAGACTCTGAGTCCAATTAAAAAAGATGCTTTTGCCTAATCAGGGAGGTTTGGAACTTTCAGCAGGCCAGTGTGACCTTCAGTGCAATGAACTCCTTCTCACAGGCCTTACACAGATCTGCTAATAATATCTTCTACTGGTTTTACATTATTTAAAACACATTAAAGTCATGACAATATTTGTTGCAGTTTCACAAATGTTCAATTTGTATCCCAAAGAGCGGCCTGCTTCCAGTAGCTGTGACAGTCTTGGGTCAGTTTCTGCTCTCAGTGAGTCAGTTTCTGCTCACAGGTTTGGGTGACAGTCTTTAAAAGCCTGACACCTGCAAAAACTTCAATCTTGTTAGCTGGGCTCCCATCTCTACATTCTCATTCCCATCGTCAGTGAGCATTAGAATTGAATCTGGGTCCATCAAAGAACCGCACACCCTTGCAACCGAGGCCTTCCATGCAAAAGGATCTAATGACTTATATATATATAGCACAATAGGGACGTGCCAGAAGCGTCTGTGACGGCTGTTAAAAATAAAGTAATCTTGAATCCTGATTATCTAATGATCCAGGGAAATACGGACAGGAATGGCAACCCTACATTTCCAAATGGTTTGGTTTTTTTGGTTAGACTGATAACATCAAACACCATACAAAGAAAGCACACACTAAAAATAATTTTTATATATATATATATATATATATATATATATATATATATATATAACATATATATATATAAAAATAATAGTCTTATAGGAATTCGCAAAAAATTTAGTTATTTTCTATTCCACTTAAGTTACGAGGGCGAGTCTTCGACTGGTTTGAGAAACTCTCTATTGATAACGTGACGCGAGCAGGTCAGTTATTATTACTATTATTATTATTATTATTATTATTATTATTATTATTATTATTATTATTTGTGCAACCATTTAATCTAAAAACCATATTACAATCGACTTACAGCTGCACGCCAGGTAATTAAGCCGTGTACACGGGTATTCACTACCTATGCCTCAGTTAATTAAGCCGTGTACACGGGTATACACTCCCTATCCCTCAGTTAATTAAGCCGTGTACACGGGTATTCATTCCCTATCCCTCAGTTAATTAAGCCGTGTACACGGGTATACATTCCCTATCCCTCAGTTAATTAAGCCGTGTACACGGGTATACATTCCCTATCCCTCAGTTAATTAAGCCGTGTACACGGGTATACATTCCCTATCCCTCAGTTAATTAAGCCGTGTACACGGGTATACATTCCCTATCCCTCAGTTAATTAAGCCGTGTACACAGGTATTCACTCCCTATCCCTCAGTTAATTAAGCCGTGTACACAGGTATTCATTCCCTATCCCTCAGTTAATTAAGCCGTGTACACGAGTATACATTCCCTATCCCTCAGTTAATTAAGCCGTGTACACAGGTATTCATTCCCTATCCCTCAGTTAATTAAGCCGTGTACACAGGTATTCATTCCCTATCCCTCAGTTAATTAAGTCGTGTACACAGGTATACATTCCCTATCCCTCAGTTAATTAAGCCCTGTACACGGGTATTCATTCCCTATCCCTCAGTTAATTAAGCCGTGTACACGGGTATTCATTCCCTATCCCTCAGTTAATTAAGCCGTGTACACAGGTATTCACTCCCTATCCCTCAGTTAATTAAGCCGTGTACACGGGTATTCATTCCCTATCCCTCAGTTAATTAAGCCGTGTACACGGGTATTCACTCCCTATCCCTCAGTTAATTAAGCCCTGTACACAGGTATTCATTCCCTATCCCTCAGTTAATTAAGCCGTGTACACGGGTATTCACTCCCTATCCCTCAGTTAATTAAGCCCTGTACACAGGTATTCATTCCCTATCCCTCAGTTAATTAAGCCGTGTACACAGGTATTCATTCCCTATCCCTCAGTTAATTAAGCCGTGTACACGGGTATACATTCCCTATCCCTCAGTTAATTAAGCCGTGTACACGGGTATTCATTCCCTATCCCTCAGTTAATTAAGCCGTGTACACGGGTATTCATTCCCTATCCCTCAGTTAATTAAGCCGTGTACACAGGTATACATTCCCTATCCCTCAGTTAATTAAGCCCTGTACACGGGTATTCATTCCCTATCCCTCAGTTAATTAAGCCGTGTACACGGGTATTCATTCCCTATCCCTCAGTTAATTAAGCCGTGTACACAGGTATTCACTCCCTATCCCTCAGTTAATTAAGCCGTATACACGGGTATTCATTCCCTATCCCTCAGTTAATTAAGCCGTGTACACAGGTATTCACTCCCTATCCCTCAGTTAATTAAGCCCTGTACACGGGTATTCACTCCCTATCCCTCAGTTAATTAAGCCATGTACACAGGTATTCATTCCCTATCCCTCAGTTAATTAAGCCGTGTACACAGGTATTCATTCCCTAACCCTCAGTTAATTAAGCCGTGTACACAGGTATACATTCCCTATTCCTCAGTTAATTAAGCCCTGTACACAGGTATTCACTCCCTATCCCTCAGTTAATTAAGCCGTGTACACGGGTATTCATTCCCTATCCCTCAGTTAATTAAGCCGTGTACACGGGTATTCATTCCCTATCCCTCAGTTAATTAAGCCGTGTACACGGGTATTCATTCCCTATCCCTCAGTTAATTAAGCCGTGTACACGGGTATACATTCCCTATCCCTCGGTTAATTAAGCCGTGTACACGGGTATTCATTCCCTATCCCTCAGTTAATTAAGCCGTGTACACGGGTATTCATTCCCTATCCCTCAGTTAATTAAGCCGTGTACACGGGTATTCATTCCCTATCCCTCAGTTAATTAAGCCCTGTACACAGGTATTCATTCCCTATCCCTCAGTTAATTAAGCCGTGTACACGGGTATACATTCCCTATCCCTCAGTTAATTAAGCCGTGTACACAGGTATTCATTCCCTATCCCTCAGTTAATTAAGCCGTGTACACGGGTATTCACTCCCTATCCCTCAGTTAATTAAGCCGTGTACACGGGTATTCATTCCCTATCCCTCAGTTAATTAAGCCGTGTACACGGGTATTCATTCCCTATCCCTCAGTTAATTAAGCCGTGTACACGGGTATTCATTCCCTATCCCTCAGTTAATTAAGCCGTGTACACGGGTATACATTCCCTATCCCTCGGTTAATTAAGCCCTGTACACGGGTATTCATTCCCTATCCCTCAGTTAATTAAGCCGTGTACACGGGTATTCATTCCCTATCCCTCAGTTAATTAAGCCGTGTACACTGGTATTCATTCCCTATCCCTCAGTTAATTAAGCCGTGTACACGGGTATTCATTCCCTATCCCTCAGTTAATTAAGCCGTGTACACGGGTATTCACTCCCTATCCCTCAGTTAATTAAGCCGTGTACACGGGTATTCATTCCCTATCCCTCAGTTAATTAAGCCGTGTACACCGGTATTCATTCCCTATCCCTCAGTTAATTAAGCCGTGTACACAGGTATACATTCCCTATCCCTCAGTTAATTAAGCCCTGTACACGGGTATTCATTCCCTATCCCTCAGTTAATTAAGCCGTGTACACAGGTATACATTCCCTATTCCTCAGTTAATTAAGCCCTGTACACGGGTATTCATTCCCTATCCCTCAGTTAATTAAGCCGTGTACACGGGTATTCATTCCCTCTCTGTTCCTGACACAGGTATCACAACATCATGCGTTGTTTTCATTAGATATCTAGTGGGTCACTCTCCCATTCAGACAGAAGCGTGTGTCACTATTTTATCGACGGTGTATTTATAATGCAAGCCGCTCGATCCCATGTGGACAGGGATAGCGCAGCATACACTGCCGTGAGAACAGCTGAAGCATCCGCTCTTACTTTGTATTTTATTTTACTATTTATTAAAACAAACCGGTTCCATTTTCTAAATCCATCTCATACGCTGCTATTATTATTATTATTATTATTATTATTATTATTATTATTATTTTTATTATTAATAAACTTTAGCGTTAGCTACTCAAATTGTAACACTGAGTGCGTGTTGCTATATCTGTAGAGAGTTGTCTTGTAATCAAACACCAAACAAACGCAAATACGTCAGTTCTGAAGCTTGAAGCGAATACTGCTCTGTAATTACAAACTCCCGCCTCTGTATGTCTTCATATTAAAACACAGCCCCAACTGAACTGCTGTTCCGCACACTGACCAGCTCCCACCCTCCACCAGATGTTATGATTTGCTGATGGTGAGACGGTTGTATCCCCGATTGGTTGCCATGCTTATCCATCAAATAAAACGGATCCCTCCTTTTGCGCCGCTCAGCTGCATTCCAAAGGCTGCATACAGTCACACACCGAGAGACGTTTTCAATGCTCTCCCCCCCCTCCCCCCCCGACTCGGGTTCATTAGTGCAATGCTTTGAATTGCATGAGTGTGAAGCTAATGCTTTCGTTAAACTGTGCTCTGCACATGTAAACAACGGAACACGACTGTACAGCACTGTACAGAACACAAGTGTGTACACTCTCATAATCACACAAAGCTATTAGGAACGCTGTGGAGTTCTCAGTTGGTGTACTTCAAAGTGCAATCTGCACCAATGTGGTTGTCATTCAGGGAAGGCTTCATTAAACTATGCTGTGTTTGTAAACATCAACGACCCTGATGTTCGTTTGGGTGAGCTAGTCTAGGATCAGTGCTCCTTGGGGTCACCTGTGAAACCTGAAGTAACAGTTTGATTTTCTAGTGCGGTGTATCAAAGCTTTCGTTATTGTGATAGAACACTATAAACAGATTCCCAATGCATGGCCAATGCTAACCCTTTGAAGAGTTTAGCTCAATGAAACACCCTTATAAAAATGTACCTGGGGAGCTGGAGCACTGGCTCCAGTGTGGCAAGAAAACGGTTAATTTGAGGACTTGTTATTTAACCCTTTCAGTTCTGAATGAACTTTGTCGAGCTGAAGAATAAACTCCTTTATTGAGAATGATGAGACCAGGACAAAGCATTTAGTTTTTACATATATGCATACATTACCACAGTGTAAGGTAGGGTGTACTATAAATATATGTAGAAACCATTCTTCTGTCCTCCGGTCCTGCACTAGGTCCTTAGATTGGGACCCAGGAGTCCTGTGAGGTTCCAGTCCTGTGTTCCACCTCTGACACTGACTCACTTAACCTTCTTGCGCTCCATCCTGTGGATGAGATCTTAAATCAGTGTCCTATTGTAAGTGACTCTGCATATAATCCACATTTTTATTGTCTGCATGCAGTACCTTACACTTTTCTCTATTCAATGTCATTTGTCATGTGTCTGCCCAGTTCTGAATCTTGTCTAGATCATTTTGAATGACCTTTGCTGCTGCAACAGTGTTTGCCACTCCTTCTATTTTTGTGTCGTCTGCAAATTTAACAAGTTTTCTTACTATACCAGAATCTAAGTCATTAATGTAGATTAGGAATAGCAGAGGACCTAATACTGATCCCTGTGGTACTCCACTGGTTACCTCGCTCCATTCTGAGGTGTCTCCTCTAATCACCACTCCCTAATTCATGTGCATGCATTTCCTTGAATCCCTGCTGAGTTCAGTTTGAGAATTAATCATGGGACTTTGTCAAAAGCTTTCTGGAAATCTAAATAAACCATGTCATATGCTTTGCAGTTATCCATTGTCAATGTTGCATCCTGAAAAAAGTCAAGCAGGTTTGTTAGACTCCACAAGCATTGTTTAATGATCTGTCTGTAAAAGTAAACTGCATGGCAGTATCTCCGCCTGCTACAGGACAGGCTGGTTTATATTTACCTTTGGGCTTCATGCCACTCCTTCTGCTCACCCAGTGGAGTGCCAGCTTGTGTGTCAGAGCCCAGAAGGAGCTGAGTTCGAGTCTGCTTGTCTTGTTTACAGCAATGCTGCAGTATTGGAAAGGCACAGCAGGTGGAAACAGTCAGGAGATTGTCAGATTTCAGCATAATAAGATGAATCACCTATGACAGATGTCCTTCTTCAATAAGCTTTTTAAATATCTTTGATCCAAAGTCCCAAAGTAATTTGATTGTGCATTTGTAGTCCCTGAGTGCAGTCTTGGTCAGATAGCAGGCGAACATGTATCGTGATATGAAAACAAGGTAATAATTTGTTGTCACTGGTCAATACAGTTATCAGCTACATCAATTGCTGGAGCAGCATTGAATCAGCCTTTTAAAGCTGCCATTTAAAATACAAATCTCCTTTTAATCATTACTAGCTGTAATCTCTGAAATGTAGTATTCTCCCTTAAAGCACTGCAGAGCTAGTGAAACAGACAGGGAGGAAACAGCAGCAGCAGAGCTAATAACTGAATCTCCGCTAACAAGAGTCAATCAGAGCTGTTCTGCAGTGCACCATGTCACCATTGAAATATTGCACTCAGCTTTAACCATGCACACGTTTACCATGGCACTCAGCTTTAACCATACACACATTTACCAGAATCTCTTAAGAGCTGCCTGCTTCATGCATTAACCAGGAGCACAGCCCCATTGGGACCAGGCACACAGACATTGTGAGTACAGGACAAGCAGAATCTCTTAAGAGCTGCATGCTTCATGCATTAACCAGGAGCACAGCCCCACTGGGACCAGGTAAACAGGCACTGTGAGTATAGGATCAGGAGAATGTCTCAAGAGCTTCCTGCTTCATGCATTAACCAGGAGCACAGCCCCATTGGGACCAGGTAAACAGGCACTGTGAGTACAGGACAAGGAGAATCTCTTAAGAGCTGCCTGCTTCATGCATTAACCAGGAGCACAGCCCCATTGGGACCAGGTAAACAGGCACTGTGAGTATAGGACCAGGAGAATGTCTCAAGAGCTGCCTGCTTCATGCATTAACCAGGAGCACAGCCCCATTGGGACCAGGCATACAGACACTGTGAGTACAGGACAAGGAGAATCTCTTAAGAGCTGCCTGCTTCATGCATTAACCAGGAGCACAGCCCCATTGGGACCAGGCATACAGGAGAACCTCTCTGGCATTCTCTTTCACTGGCACTGCACACCTGCAAGCGTTCCACACCCAGGTATTAGAATTGCATAGTAACAGTGTAATGAAGCCTCGTGATAGCAGCAACATTAGAGAAGTAAATGGGAGGGACTGGTCTGCAGTGTTGATTACTGTGCAGCCTCATGCGCTGACATGTTGCTTTGTCAAACCCCTTCATGTGGAAAATGCCACAGCTCCAGGCTGCTAATAATATGTTTGTAAATAGAAGGGGGTCGACCATGTTGAAGTACACAGCAGGACCTGGGAAAGTCACAGCATCCCTCACCATTATGAAACGAAATTTCTAACTAAAAAAAACTAAACTAAACTAAACTAAAAAAAGAGTATGTCATAATGTAAGAACATAAGAAAGTTTACAAACGAGAGGAGGCCATTCGGCCCATCTTGCTCGTTTGGTTGTTAGTAGCTTATTGATCCCAAAATCTCATCAAGCAGCTTCTTGAAGGATCCCAGGGTGTCAGCTTCAACAACATTACTGGGGAGTTGATTCCAGACCCTCACAATTCTCTGTGTAAAAAAGTGTCTCCTATTTTCTGTTGTGAATGCCCCTTTTTCTAAACTCCATTTGTGACCCCTGGTCCTTGTTTCTTTTTTCAGGCTGAAAAAGTCCCTTGGGTCGACACTGTCAATACCTTTTAGAATTTTGCTTTACATTACATTCATTAGAACACCCCATTGCTTCTGTAGTTCAGCAGTGTGCACATGTATTACAACACCCCATTGCTTCTGTAGTTCAGCAGTGTGCACATGTATTACAACACCCCATTGCTTCTGTAGTTCAGCAGTGTGCACATGTATTACAACACCCCATTGCTTCTGTAGTTCAGCAGTGTGCACATGTATTAGAACACCCCATTGCTTCTGTAGTTCAGCAGTGTGCACATGTATTAGAACACCCCATTGCTTCTGTAGTTCAGCAGTGTGCACATGTATTAGAACACCCCATTGCTTCTGTAGTTCAGCAGTGTGCACATGTATTACAACACCCCATTGCTTCTGTAGTTCAGCAGTGTGCACATGTATTACAGCACCCCATTGCTTCTGTAGTTCAGCAGTGTGCACATGTATTAGAACACCCCATTGCTTCTGTAGTTCAGCAGTGTGCACATGTATTACAACACCCCATTGCTTCTGTAGTTCAGCAGTGTGCACATGTATTACAACACCCCATTGCTTCTGTAGTTCAGCAGTGTGCACATGTATTACAACACCCCATTGCTTCTGTAGTTCAGCAGTGTGCACATGTATTAGAGCACCCCATTGCTTCTGTAGTTCAGCAGTGTGCACATGTATTACAACACCCCATTGCTTCTGTAGTTCAGCAGTGTGCACATGTATTACAACACCCCATTGCTTCTGTAGTTCAGCAGTGTGCACATGTATTAGAACACCCCATTGCTTCTGTAGTTCAGCAGTGTGCACATGTATTAGAACACCCCATTGCTTCTGTAGTTCAGCAGTGTGCACATGTATTAGAACACCCCATTGCTTCTGTAGTTCAGCAGTGTGCACATGTATTACAACACCCCATTGCTTCTGTAGTTCAGCAGTGTGCACATGTATTACAACACCCCATTGCTTCTGTAGTTCAGCAGTGTGCACATGTATTAGAACACCCCATTGCTTCTGTAGTTCAGCAGTGTGCACATGTATTAGAACACCCCATTGCTTCTGTAGTTCAGCAGTGTGCACATGTATTAGAACACCCCATTGCTTCTGTAGTTCAGCAGTGTGCACATGTATTAGAGCACCCCATTGCTTCTGTAGTTCAGCAGTGTGCACATGTATTACAACACCCCATTGCTTCTGTAGTTCAGCAGTGTGCACATGTATTACAACACCCCATTGCTTCTGTAGTTCAGCAGTGTGCACATGTATTAGAGCACCCCATTGCTTCTGTAGTTCAGCAGTGTGCACATGTATTACAACACCCCATTGCTTCTGTAGTTCAGCAGTGTGCACATGTATTACAACACCCCATTGCTTCTGTAGTTCAGCAGTGTGCACATGTATTACAACACCCCATTGCTTCTGTAGTTCAGCAGTGTGCACATGTATTACAACACCCCATTGCTTCTGTAGTTCAGCAGTGTGCACATGTATTACAACACCCCATTGCTTCTGTAGTTCAGCAGTGTGCACATGTATTACAACACCCCATTGCTTCTGTAGTTCAGCAGTGTGCACATGTATTACAACACCCCATTGCTTCTGTAGTTCAGCAGTGTGCACATGTATTAGAACACCCCATTGCTTCTGTAGTTCAGCAGTGTGCACATGTATTACAACACCCCATTGCTTCTGTAGTTCAGCAGTGTGCACATGTATTAGAACACCCCATTGCTTCTGTAGTTCAGCAGTGTGCACATGTATTAGAACACCCCATTGCTTCTGTAGTTCAGCAGTGTGCACATGTATTAGAGCACCCCATTGCTTCTGTAGTTCAGCAGTGTGCACATGTATTAGAGCACCCCATTGCTTCTGTAGTTCAGCAGTGTGCACATGTATTAGAGCACCCCATTGCTTCTGTAGTTCAGCAGTGTGCACATGTATTACAACACCCCATTGCTTCTGTAGTTCAGCAGTGTGCACATGTATTACAACACCCCATTGCTTCTGTAGTTCAACAGTGTGCACATGTATTAGAACACCCCATTGCTTCTGTAGTTCAGCAGTGTGCACATGTATTAGAACACCCCATTGCTTCTGTAGTTCAGCAGTGTGCACATGTATTACAACACCCCATTGCTTCTGTAGTTCAGCAGTGTGCACATGTATTAGAGCACCCCATTGCTTCTGTAGTTCAGCAGTGTGCACATGTATTAGAGCACCCCATTGCTTCTGTAGTTCAGCAGTGTGCACATGTATTAGAGCACCCCATTGCTTCTGTAGTTCAGCAGTGTGCACATGTATTAGAACACCCCATTGCTTCTGTAGTTCAGCAGTGTGCACATGTATTACAACACCCCATTGCTTCTGTAGTTCAGCAGTGTGCACATGTATTAGAACACCCCATTGCTTCTGTAGTTCAGCAGTGTGCACATGTATTAGAGCACCCCATTGCTTCTGTAGTTCAGCAGTGTGCACATGTATTAGAGCACCCCATTGCTTCTGTAGTTCAGCAGTGTGCACATGTATTACAACACCCCATTGCTTCTGTAGTTCAGCAGTGTGCACATGTATTACAACACCCCATTGCTTCTGTAGTTCAGCAGTGTGCACATGTATTACAACACCCCATTGCTTCTGTAGTTCAGCAGTGTGCACATGTATTACAACACCCCATTGCTTCTGTAGTTCAGCAGTGTGCACATGTATTACAACACCCCATTGCTTCTGTAGTTCAGCAGTGTGCACATGTATTACAACACCCCATTGCTTCTGTAGTTCAGCAGTGTGCACATGTATTACAACACCCCATTGCTTCTGTAGTTCAGCAGTGTGCACATGTATTACAACACCCCATTGCTTCTGTAGTTCAGCAGTGTGCACATGTATTACAACACCCCATTGCTTCTGTAGTTCAGCAGTGTGCACATGTATTAGAGCACCCCATTGCTTCTGTAGTTCAGCAGTGTGCACATGTATTAGAACACCCCATTGCTTCTGTAGTTCAGCAGTGTGCACATGTATTAGAACACCCCATTGCTTCTGTAGTTCAGCAGTGTGCACATGTATTACAACACCCCATTGCTTCTGTAGTTCAGCAGTGTGCACATGTATTACAACACCCCATTGCTTCTGTAGTTCAGCAGTGTGCACATGTATTAGAGCACCCCATTGCTTCTGTAGTTCAGCAGTGTGCACATGTATTAGAGCACCCCATTGCTTCTGTAGTTCAGCAGTGTGCACATGTATTACAACACCCCATTGCTTCTGTAGTTCAGCAGTGTGCACATGTATTACAACACCCCATTGCTTCTGTAGTTCAGCAGTGTGCACATGTATTACAACACCCCATTGCTTCTGTAGTTCAGCAGTGTGCACATGTATTACAACACCCCATTGCTTCTGTAGTTCAGCAGTGTGCACATGTATTAGAACACCCCATTGCTTCTGTAGTTCAGCAGTGTGCACATGTATTAGAGCACCCCATTGCTTCTGTAGTTCAGCAGTGTGCACATGTATTACAACACCCCATTGCTTCTGTAGTTCAGCAGTGTGCACATGTATTACAACACCCCATTGCTTCTGTAGTTCAGCAGTGTGCACATGTATTACAACACCCCATTGCTTCTGTAGTTCAGCAGTGTGCACATGTATTAGAACACCCCATTGCTTCTGTAGTTCAGCAGTGTGCACATGTATTAGAACACCCCATTGCTTCTGTAGTTCAGCAGTGTGCACATGTATTACAACACCCCATTGCTTCTGTAGTTCAGCAGTGTGCACATGTATTACAACACCCCATTGCTTCTGTAGTTCAGCAGTGTGCACATGTATTAGAACACCCCATTGCTTCTGTAGTTCAGCAGTGTGCACATGTATTAGAGCACCCCATTGCTTCTGTAGTTCAGCAGTGTGCACATGTATTACAACACCCCATTGCTTCTGTAGTTCAGCAGTGTGCACATGTATTAGAACACCCCATTGCTTCTGTAGTTCAGCAGTGTGCACATGTATTAGAGCACCCCATTGCTTCTGTAGTTCAGCAGTGTGCACATGTATTACAACACCCCATTGCTTCTGTAGTTCAGCAGTGTGCACATGTATTAGAACACCCCATTGCTTCTGTAGTTCAGCAGTGTGCACATGTATTAGAACACCCCATTGCTTCTGTAGTTCAGCAGTGTGCACATGTATTAGAGCACCCCATTGCTTCTGTAGTTCAGCAGTGTGCACATGTATTACAACACCCCATTGCTTCTGTAGTTCAGCAGTGTGCACATGTATTACAACACCCCATTGCTTCTGTAGTTCAGCAGTGTGCACATGTATTACAACACCCCATTGCTTCTGTAGTTCAGCAGTGTGCACATGTATTAGAGCACCCCATTGCTTCTGTAGTTCAGCAGTGTGCACATGTATTACAACACCCCATTGCTTCTGTAGTTCAGCAGTGTGCACATGTATTACAACACCCCATTGCTTCTGTAGTTCAGCAGTGTGCACATGTATTACAACACCCCATTGCTTCTGTAGTTCAGCAGTGTGCACATGTATTACAACACCCCATTGCTTCTGTAGTTCAGCAGTGTGCACATGTATTACAACACCCCATTGCTTCTGTAGTTCAGCAGTGTGCACATGTATTACAACACCCCATTGCTTCTGTAGTTCAGCAGTGTGCACATGTATTACAACACCCCATTGCTTCTGTAGTTCAGCAGTGTGCACATGTATTACAACACCCCATTGCTTCTGTAGTTCAGCAGTGTGCACATGTATTACAACACCCCATTGCTTCTGTAGTTCAGCAGTGTGCACATGTATTACAACACCCCATTGCTTCTGTAGTTCAGCAGTGTGCACATGTATTACAACACCCCATTGCTTCTGTAGTTCAGCAGTGTGCACATGTATTAGAACACCCCATTGCTTCTGTAGTTCAGCAGTGTGCACATGTATTAGAACACCCCATTGCTTCTGTAGTTCAGCAGTGTGCACATGTATTACAACACCCCATTGCTTCTGTAGTTCAGCAGTGTGCACATGTATTACAACACCCCATTGCTTCTGTAGTTCAGCAGTGTGCACATGTATTAGAGCACCCCATTGCTTCTGTAGTTCAGCAGTGTGCACATGTATTAGAGCACCCCATTGCTTCTGTAGTTCAGCAGTGTGCACATGTATTACAACACCCCATTGCTTCTGTAGTTCAGCAGTGTGCACATGTATTAGAACACCCCATTGCTTCTGTAGTTCAGCAGTGTGCACATGTATTAGAGCACCCCATTGCTTCTGTAGTTCAGCAGTGTGCACATGTATTACAACACCCCATTGCTTCTGTAGTTCAGCAGTGTGCACATGTATTACAACACCCCATTGCTTCTGTAGTTCAGCAGTGTGCACATGTATTAGAACACCCCATTGCTTCTGTAGTTCAGCAGTGTGCACATGTATTAGAGCACCCCATTGCTTCTGTAGTTCAGCAGTGTGCACATGTATTACAACACCCCATTGCTTCTGTAGTTCAGCAGTGTGCACATGTATTACAACACCCCATTGCTTCTGTAGTTCAGCAGTGTGCACATGTATTACAGCACCCCATTGCTTCTGTAGTTCAGCAGTGTGCACATGTATTAGAGCACCCCATTGCTTCTGTAGTTCAGCAGTGTGCACATGTATTACAACACCCCATTGCTTCTGTAGTTCAGCAGTGTGCACATGTATTACAACACCCCATTGCTTCTGTAGTTCAGCAGTGTGCACATGTATTACAACACCCCATTGCTTCTGTAGTTCAGCAGTGTGCACATGTATTACAACACCCCATTGCTTCTGTAGTTCAGCAGTGTGCACATGTATTACAACACCCCATTGCTTCTGTAGTTCAGCAGTGTGCACATGTATTACAACACCCCATTGCTTCTGTAGTTCAGCAGTGTGCACATGTATTACAACACCCCATTGCTTCTGTAGTTCAGCAGTGTGCACATGTATTACAACACCCCATTGCTTCTGTAGTTCAGCAGTGTGCACATGTATTAGAACACCCCATTGCTTCTGTAGTTCAGCAGTGTGCACATGTATTACAACACCCCATTGCTTCTGTAGTTCAGCAGTGTGCACATGTATTAGAGCACCCCATTGCTTCTGTAGTTCAGCAGTGTGCACATGTATTACAACACCCCATTGCTTCTGTAGTTCAGCAGTGTGCACATGTATTACAACACCCCATTGCTTCTGTAGTTCAGCAGTGTGCACATGTATTACAACACCCCATTGCTTCTGTAGTTCAGCAGTGTGCACATGTATTAGAGCACCCCATTGCTTCTGTAGTTCAGCAGTGTGCACATGTATTAGAGCACCCCATTGCTTCTGTAGTTCAGCAGTGTGCACATGTATTAGAGCACCCCATTGCTTCTGTAGTTCAGCAGTGTGCACATGTATTACAACACCCCATTGCTTCTGTAGTTCAGCAGTGTGCACATGTATTAGAGCACCCCATTGCTTCTGTAGTTCAGCAGTGTGAACATGTATTAGAGCACCCCATTGCTTCTGTAGTTCAGCAGTGTGCACATGTATTACAACATCCCAGTAAGAGAAAAGAAACACAAAGAATGCACAAGAAGTTGTTTAAGAGGCCTCATTAAAGCACAAAGTGGTCTAACATTTCACACGAGTGCCTATTGTTTCTATATCACTGATTACTGACCGGAAATTGGAGGTAGGTATATAAAGGATATAAATGACAAGTTTTGAGGTGTACTAATAACATTTCTCTCTCTCTCTCTCTCTCTCTCTCTCTCTCTCTCTCTCTCTCTCTCTCTATATATATATATATATATACATACATAAATACTGTTCTGTATATTTTCCATATTTTCCACAGATTCCACTGCTGCAGCAGCAAAGGTCATTCAAAATGATCTAGACAAGATTCAGAACTGGGCAGACACATGGCAAATGACATTTAATAGAGAAAAGTGTAAGGTACTGCACGCAGGAAATAAAAATGTACATTATAAATATCATATGGGAGATACTGAAATTGGAGAAGGAATCTATGAAAAAGACCTAGGAGTTTTTGTTGACTCAGAAATGTCTTCATCTAGGCAATGTGGGGAAGCTATAAAAAAGGCCAACAAGATGCTTGGATACATTGTGAAAAGTGCTGAATTTAAATTAAAAGAAGTAATGTTAAAACTGTACAATGCACTAGTAAGACCTCATCTTGAATATTGTGTTCAGTTCTGGTCACCTCGCTATAAAAAAGATATTGCTGCTCTAGAAAGAGTGCAAAGAAGAGCGACCAGAATTATTCCGGGCTTAAAAGGCATGTCATATGCAGACAGGCTAAAAGAATTGAATCTGTTCAGTCTTGAACAAAGAAGACTACGCAGCGACCTAATTCAAGCATTCAAAATTCTAAAAGGTATTGATAATGTTGACCCAAGGGACTTTTTCAACCTGAAAAAAGAAACAAGGACCAGGGGTCACAAATGGAGATTAGACAAATGGGCATTCAGAACAGAAAATAGGAGGCACTGTTTTACACAGAGAATAGTGAGGGTCTGGAACCAACTCCCCAGTAATGTTGTTGAAGCTGACACCCTAGGATCCTTCAAGAAGCTGCTTGATGAGATTCTGGGATCAATAAGCTACTAACAACCAAACAAGCAAGATGGTAAAATTTCTTATGTTGTTATTTCATTTACATTATTTGAAAAAGCCTTATAAAAGTTTCCTATTGTAAAAGGATAGAGAAATGTGTGTGTGTGTGTGTGTGTGTATCTATATATCTCTATATATCTATCTATATATGTATCTATATATGTATATATATATAACACACGATAGTAACGTAATACAAGAAATAGTAGTAGCAACACAGCAGCTGATAGCAGATATCAGGCCTAAAAAGCATGGAAAACAAGAGAGAACAGTTGTGTCTTGAGAGTTGATTTAAAGCGAGCGACGGTGGGAGCATCACGCACCAAAGCTGGAAGAGAGTTCCAAAGAGTCGGAGCCTTGAAGGTAAACAAACATTCTCCAAGTGTGGTGCAGTTGTGCTTAAGGATAGCAAGCAGGCCAGAGTTGGAGGACCTCAGCTTGCAGGCAGGGTCATAGCGGGCCAGCAGGTTGAGGAGGTGCTCGGGACCTGTGTGATGAAGGGCATTGTAGGTGAGCAGGAGAGTTTTGAAAATAATCCTGAACTACACAGGTAACCAGTGCAGCTCACTTTATAAAGTGAAAAAGCATGTGTAAGTATGGGAAGGAGAAATGTGGGAAACAGTTATTATTATTATTGATTTATTTCTTACCAGACGCCCTTATCCAGGGGCTTAATACTTATTTAACCACAGATGCTTTCTAAAAGAGAATAGTTAATGGTTGGTTGCACTTGAATGGAGTAACAACTGAATAGCTTGTTTCTATTATAATTGATAAGACAATAAAAATAAACTATAGTCACATATGCTCTGAGCTACTAGAGTATAAACACCAGGCATAGAGGAGACAGACAGAGAAGCTCCCAATCCCTCCAGATCATCAGGACCATCAGGGTATCAGTCTGAGGGCTCTCTCCAGGGTTCAGGTGATCTCATCAATTATCTGTCACTGTTAATACCAGTGGCATGTATTGTATCTATACAGTAACGTTCAGTGTAGAATGTACTGTGGGTATTTGGAATTATGAATGGTAAACGTTAACACTGTAAGCATGGTCTGGTCTCATCCTTGTAGTTTAACAAAGTAGTTCATTACCTTCAATTCTTAAGCATCACATTGGCGACTCTGGTGGGACGCTCTGCAGCGTGATTAAACCCAGAGGCTCTGAACTACATTCTTAAGTTTGTTCCAATAGCAGCAGCATTGCATGATACAGGGTGTCGTATGGGACCAGGTTTGTCCTGCTACTTGCCCTTGCCAACAGATTATTAAAAACATGACCCATAAAGCCTTCATGGCAATAATTTAAAGAAAGAAATTGACATTTTACTATGAAAAGTGTGTAGATAAAGGTCACCCTCACCCTGGACTGTCCCGTGAACATGGAGGCACGTGGTCACCCTCACCCTGGACTGTCTCGTGAACAGGGAGGCACGTGGTCACCCTCACACTGGATTGTCCCGTGAACAGGGAGGCACGTGGTCACCCTCACCCAGGACTGTCCCGTGAACAGGGAGGCACGTGGTCACCCTCACCCTGGACTGTCCCGTGAACAGGGAGGCACGTGGTCACTCTTACCCTGAGATAAGTCTAGTCGCCACGATAGCTGTGATACTGTAGCCCAACCCCTCCCCGTCACAGTGAAATGATTCTGGGACGAAGTCTTGAACTGAAGCTTTTTATATTCCTCTGTTGTTTGTTTTACTCATATGGCTGGATTTCCAGCCCTTCACATGTCTTTCTACCGTTTCTCACAAATTCAGCACTTCCAGTTCTATTGTTCCTCCACAAGCCTCACGTGCTGCTCTGTGAGCGAATGAGTTCAAAGAGCCAGCTTCCCAATGTTCAGTATGTTAAACACGGGAAAGTGTGTTTGAAAACAGGAGGTATTTATAGGCTTTTGATGCCATGGTAACCATACATGTATTTCTCTTTAAATCTAATGTCTTCATGATGCCATTCACTATATAGCCAATGATGTAACGATCTACTGTTCCTTTTTCTTTAACCCTTCTGGCATCGTGGTATCGAGTCTATTTATCCATTGATTTTCTTATATTCTTCTATACTGTACATTATCTAATTGATTTTTTTTCTAAAACCACAATCTTTAGTTCATCCACGGTGTGTCTGTTCCTTGTAGTTACTGTTCGTTATTATTTCTTATATTTGATAGGTGGATCTGTATTCTTTTATATAATGATGTAGCTATAGCATATACAAGGTTGCTATCCTTGCATGACGGATTTTCACTTTTATCTTTACCAATATGTTTGCACACTCTGTATGTGCTTTTAAAGGTTTCACTGCCCCTCAGTGTAGCTATGATCCCTTTATATTTACTGTGGACTAAAATGTCAGTCAAATTTGCATCCCTTGTAGAAGCTACGATCGGTGCTTTGGGAAATGCTTTTTCGTTTTTTTCTGAATTTTATTCCTATTTTTCTGAAGTTTATTCCTATTGAGTGTGTCAGCTTCTCTCAATTCTCTCTCAATGATTTGTTCCAGGAAAGATCTCTTTGAATCAAGGGTTTCATAGAATACACTTTTGATTTTGCATGCCTTAAATCCACCAAAATGTGAATGTATGAAACTGTACAAGAGATTCTTCTCCATGTGTCCATATTCCAAATATGTCATCCGCAGATCTGATGTGTTACATTGCTTTATTTTATAAATACATATTGCTGGAATTAAAACTGTACTGCAAATTTATTGTAGCATAAGGTTATGGTTACAATGATGTCATGCATGTAAATGTATGCTTTAACGAGTAGATTAAACACATCACAAAAAGCTCCAGTGAGACGTGTTCATGACCAAATGAAGCAAGGGGTTCGCCCATGCAAGACCTCACACGGACACAGTTCTGCACAGCAGCAGCCCCTCGGAACGCGTCCCCCGCATCGAGCACAGCGAGGGAAGGGGAGGGGTGTTACTGGAAACCGCCTCCTTCTTCGCCTGTGTTTGTGAATCGCAAACACTCACCGCCTCCATGTTGGAAAGAGAATATAGAAACGACTCCTCTTTTTCTGTAATAACTCGCAAAAACTGGGAGTATTTAAATTGCACAATACGGGGACTCGAACTGAAGCTGTGGAAACAAAAACCGGTCAGAAACTTTTTTTTTTTTTTTCTTTTTCCCCACGGGCTGCTAGCAGATGTACGGGTAGGAACATTGTGGGGGATTTTTTTTTTTTTTGTAACATTTTTTAAATGTTTTTTTATTTCGTTTTTTTGTGAGGTGTGTGTGTGTTTTTGTTTAGTTTCTCCGTGGAGGTCTGGAATTTAACGTTCCTCTGAAAAGGGGCCTGTCGTGCTTCTGTGGGGCTCCGTGTTTGGCTGCTGATAATTGACAGGGTGGCTAATAAAAAGAAAAAAAATTGAGAAAAAATAAGTGAATAAAGAAAGGAATATTTTTGAGTTTCCATGGACAACACGTCCATCATTACCCAGGTTGCAAACCCTAAAGAGGAGGAGATCATCTCTTCTAGTCAGGAGAAAGGTAAGACACAATTTCACTAAGTTAATCGGTGCTAAAAAGAGCTCTCTGTTTTTATGAAACACACACAAGCATTTAGTGGGGTGTGTATTTGCAGATCCAACGACTGTTTTGCTGTTGTGTGTGTTTAAATAGTGATTTGTGGTTTTGAGCTAGTTTTGAGTGGTTAGACAAATCGCGTGTAAACAAAAGCAGTTTATTGGCTTCATCACGTTGTATTATTGATAAATCATTGTTTTTATTTCGAGGTATCTTAGAAATGCGTGACGTTTTTATGCGTGTTTGTTGGAAAAGGCGCCGTCTTTGCATTTGAAATAGTGCCTGGGGTACACGCCATGTAAAACGTTAATGTCTTGTGTGTGTCTGTTTTTGTAAACGTTTTGGGAAGACAGCTCGAAGTTTCGCAATGATGCATCTAGAGGAGGACTCCACTGGCCAGTGTTGAGGGTTCAACAATATTACAGCGGTTTACTCCAGGAAAAGGGCAGTACGATCTGGGTTTATACTGAGTTCCTTTTAAAGCACCATGCACGACAATGCCTTTCTTTATGTGTGATTGTTTGTTTAATGATATATTCCAATTAAACCACATAGCCGACAGCACTGTATATTCTCTATTAATCTCACCACCAAACTTCGTGGCTAGTTTCCCATTACAAGTTTGTAAACAGTACCGTAGTTTCAGAGACGGACTTCAGTAACTATTGCATCGTGTAACTAAGCAAAAACTTTATATGGTGTGGAAAAGGCACGTTTTTAATAATTAATGGGGTGTGCACGGGATAAGATAAGCGATCAGGTTACACACGCTTATTTGCTGTAATTGCCGGCAGCAACACCCACACAGCACAACAAACACGAATATAATAAATAAGAAAGCTAGCTGTCATTGGCACTGCAGCATTTAGCTGTTGGTTGACGTTCTTTTTTTTTTTCTTTTTTAGATATATCCACTTCTTACAAAAACGTGACAGTATTTAATTTCATACATAACGTGATTTAACAAGGGTGTTGAGTAATGTTGCTATTGTCTGGCACACTGTGCCTCCAGTTTTATACTTGAACACTGGTTTGTGACGTGTAATATTGAAATGGGTCTGTATCAACGTACATATAAAGCACACTCAATACAAACGCACTTCCAGTAAATGCAGACTTTTGAGTTTTAGTGGTTGATTGAACAGGGATGGAGACACCCTGCACACTGACAGGGCCCTGCCTTTACCAGGGGAGACCATCGGGGACCCCTGTGCTCCCCTGACTGTAAGACTCACCCTGCACACCACGTGGCCCTGCCTTTACCAGGGGAGACCATCGGGGACCCCTGCGCTCCCCTGACTGTACGACTCACCCTGCACACCGACAGGGCCCTGCCTTTACCAGGGGAGACCATCGGGGACCCCTGTGCTCCCTGACTGTAAGACTCACCCTGCACACCGACAGGGCCCTGCCTTTACCAGGGGAGACCATCGGGGACCCCTGTGCTCCCTGACTGTAAGACTCACCCTGCACACCACAGGGCCCTGCCTTTACCAGGGGAGACCATCGGGGACCCCTGTGCTCCCCTGACTGTAAGACTCACCCTGCACACCGACAGGGCCCTGCCTTTACCAGGGGAGACCATCGGGGACCCCTGTGCTCCCTGACTGTAAGACTCACCCTGCACACCGACAGGGCCCTGCCTTTACCAGGGGAGACCATCGGGGACCCCTGTGCTCCCTGACTGTAAGACTCACCCTGCACACCGACAGGGCCCTGCCTTTACCAGGGGAGACCATCGGGGACCCCTGTGCTCCCCTGACTGTAAGACTCACCCTGCACACCAACAGGGCCCTGCCTTTACCAGGGGAGACCATCGGGGACCCCTGTGCTCCCTGACTGTAAGACTCACCCTGCACACCGACAGGGCCCTGCCATTACCAGGGTAGACCATCGGGGACCCCTGTGCTCCCTGACTGTAAGACTCACCCTGCACACCGACAGGGCCCTGCCTTTACCAGGGGAGACCCTCGGGGACCCCTGCAGTTGTGATTTTTGAGTGCTATGTAAGATGTCTACACTCTGTAATACTCTGGGACTCTGACCATCTAGAGGGGAGATCTTTGAGACAACATGTGCAGAATTTGTGAGATGAGGAGGGCAGCATGTAAGCCATTGGCAGAGCCCGTAGTGATGGTGAAGGGCTCAGTTCTAAATGCCTACCTTGCCTCTGCATTGTCTACGTTGTTTCCACTGCAAGTACCTCAAACATGTTTAGCCACACTGGAAGAACCTGAGCCCACAGCTAGGGTTACCAGAGTGACATTTCCACTGGTATTTTTTGTATCAACTCTGAAGCAGTTGAAATGATTGTATATTATAACTAGGGCTTCTGATTTTCGGTTGTAACCGATCACACCCCCGTACAAAAAAATGACATTTGTATGTAGCCCAGGATTCCCTCTGAGGCTAAAATGCTCACATTTTTCACAATAAAAGGCAACAGCCTTCAGGCAGTTTAATGACTTTCACAAGTTCTCGTAAATATCAAGTGTAATCCACACTCCAGAGTCGAGGTAAACGTGTCATTTTGAGAGCGTTCTTGCAAAGCATCAACATAAGAATGTTTGTGTCTGTGACTCTTCCAGCTGGTTCCTGTCTGTGAGAATCCACGTCACATTCGTGTAGATCAGCCTGTAAGCTCTGAGTCCATGTGAACGGGACCTGCAGGGCAACATCACTGCAGGGTTCTAGTGACAATGCTAGCGATGCCACACCTGCTGTTGCAAGCCAAGAATGTTTTAAGTGTTGATCAAACAGCTGAGAACCCTCCTTCAACAAATATCGGTCCCGACGGTCCATCTACCGAGTTCAAATCCAGCACAAGAGGTAAACAACCTGTAAAGAATGCTGTGGGGTACTTTCTGGATACAGTCTGAGCCAAGCCTTTCAGAGCTGTCATTCAACCACGAACAAAACAGATGCATCTGTCTGTAAGAATTTGATTATTACTATTATTATTACTTGTTGTTCACATTTTAATAGGGCATCTCTAAAGCCACATGTCTGCACATGTGTTTATTCGTTAGCTGGTTTATTTTGCAGTAGCATTAATTAAACACTTGTTCCTTGTGTGAAGACTGAGTCTGCCTTTTGTTTCTATAAGACTGATGGAAAGGCATGAGTTATCAGTGGGTGCAGATGATATAAGGAAATCTACGCCTGGCAGTTTGTGGCTGTGCTAAATGAGCCAGTTGAGTCAGAAATTGCGAATGCTTTGCGAGAGTTGAGGTTCCATACTTTGATTTTAGACGAAAGCACAGCCATAGCATCAGAGAAGCAGCTGCTGCTTTTCCTAAAATATCTGTCACAAGTTAGTTTACATTTAACTTGTACTCCCTGTCCTACATTATTACAGCACGCCCTCACTATAACAACCCTGCTGGGGGCTGAGCCTTTTCTTCGTTCTAGCGAAAGGACAATCAAAATGAACTGTAAACTGTTGGAGTAAGTTCATGAGATTGTGAATACAAGTAGAATTACATACATTGCTGAAGTTGGCTTTTTATTTGCCAGCTACTTATACACATTCCAGCCTCTTATTTGCATACAGCAAATGTAACACAACTTGAATAAGTAACTGGGATATTTCAGGGGTGAAATCGTTTGGGCCGCTTATTTCAAAGTTGATTCTCACAGAGGGGAGCCCCTCTATGTCCCCCATGTGTACTTATCCCGACGCAAAACCGATTTTGATATGAAAACGGCAGGCAAACATGGTACAGATAGCAAGTTGTCATGTTATCCAGAAACACAAATTGAATACAGGTCTTGAATTTCAGTGTGGGATTGTGGGAATCGCGTATTTCCCAAGTTGCTCCTGCATATCTGCATCTTTTAGTGCGGGAAAATCCTGCAGATATTTTAAGAGACCAAGCTACTGTATTTTTCACCAAGTTTAGACGGCCTGAAACACTAAAACAATCTCTAAGGAAGTGGGTGTCAGTGATGAAAGCACTATGAGCAGCATTCTGAGCAGTTCTGGTTAAAATAAATAAATAAAAGTAGTGCTGGATATTTTAAACGCCGCAAGCCTTTATTGTCTCGTATGTGATTCCCGGCTGCTGTCTTTAAGTCTTATAGAAACTCAGTACACTGCAGTAAATAAACAGTTTTTAAAAAAGAAATACGACATTAAGACTATCTAGGTGTTTTGCAAGCAGTGACTTGCGCTTTAATTCTTAAAACTCAGCGGCATTCATTTTGGGGTGCCAGCACACCGAAGATTACTCGCGCATTACTCGGACACCGTAAAAGCCTCCTGCTTGTTTAAGAGTACAAACCTGGAGCTTTCCAGAGACGTATTCAGTGTGTGTATGCGGTACTCCTAGCCAGAACTACGAGCGCCTGAAGTTAAGCCTCTCATCATGTGACAGAGTTCACAGCAGGTTTCTTTCTGAGGCTATTGCTCCTTCATTGTAGCAGCTAGACTGAAAGGGGTGGTTTCGCTGGAAAGCTTACCAGCTCAGCCCCTCCCTCATGTTCATACATGTATTCTCATCTCTACCACTTATAGTATGCCTGGTCCTGTTGCAAATTACATAATATGAAAGGACATGTTGTGGCCTTTCACTGGATGTGTTACATGCATGCAGTACAGACTATCCAGTAGTTAAGCATACAGAAATGAAAACCGTGAAAAACAGGCAGAAATAGAGCTGAGTGTAAAGAGTTAAAAGAAAAAAAAAAGAAATGGAGCGCTGGTTTAAAAGAAAAGCTCCTTTTTCTTCTGCAGTGAAAGCAGTGGAGAGTGCTCTGCCTCACCGTGATGAGCAGCTGTCAGCACTCTAATATATAGATATATATATACATACATACATACAGCTCTGGGAAAAAATTAAGAGACCACTGCAAAATTATCAGTTTCTCTGGTTTTACTATTTATAGGTATGTGTTTGGGTAAAATGAACATTTTAGTTTTATCCATTAAATACTGACAACATTTCTCCCAAATTTCAAATAAAAATATTGTCATTTAGAGCATTTATTTGCAGAAAATGACAACTGGTCAAAACAACAAAAAAGATGCAGTGTTGTCAGACCTTGAATAATGCAAAGAAAATAAGTTCAGATTCATTTTTAAACAACACAATACTAATGTTTTAACTTGGGAAGAGTTGAGAAATCAATATTTGGTGGAATAACCCTGATTTTCATGCACGGCTTTCATGCGTCTTGGCATGCTCTCCACCAGTCTTTCACGTTGATGTTGGGTGACTTTATGCCACTCCTGGCACAAAAATTCAAGCAGCTCGGCTTTAGGGTGGGGGGTTGGGGTTAGGGTTAGGGGCGATTTGCCCCCCCAGCGCTGTAACTCCAGTAACTGGAGTATTTCTGGGGTGAAATCGCTTTGGGCTGCTTATTTCATATGTATTTATCCCGTCCCAAAACAGATTTTGATGCACTGCACTACTACTACTTAAAGTTAGCAGCTTTCCGAAGCCTAGGGAGTCATAATCTGCAAAGACTGTAACTCGGTAAGAGTTTCCGCACTCGTCCAGTCTGCAGCACCCAGCTGTGAAGTCAAGACATGTCATATAGTAAGAAAACAACCTCAGGTGTACTTGTATTTAATATAGAAAGCATTCTAAATGAAATGACGGCTTTCTTTCAGTGAAACCTTCTCCTCACCTCGGTTTAATAATATTGACTGGCAGGAAACAGATTATTTTTATTTTTTTAAGTTCCAGTAAGTGCAGTCGATCTGCGCTGTGTGCTGAAGTCAACTAATATCTAGTCTCTAGTAGTGGTTGTGCATTTTATTCTGTAGAGTTCAGCTCCCATATACAATACTAATAAAAAGGTTTGATGTGCATTTTGCTGTTGGATCATCATGCTGCCCCGCAGTAATTAATAACACTGACAGTGTAGCAAAGGTTTAACACTTCATTACAGATTCATTTCTGTCAGTTTAGGGTCAATTCTGCAGACGTGTCCTGTCTTAGTGTCTCAGGGATAATGGGGCCAGCTGCTTTTAGATTTACCTCCATCCATCACGATGCTGCTTAATTACAGTTAATTTCATAAAAAATGGTACAACTAGCTAAAAGCGGGACAAAGATAAGATTTGACCGAAATTAGTACTGTGGTATAATGTAATTCTAGATCAGAAGTCATATTTCCTCCGATACCTTTTAAAATAGTTTTTATACATTTCCGAAAGGTTAATGAACCGTGGCAGAATATCTCATTTGTAGGGTTAAAACCTGGTCGTGTAACAAACAGCAGAAGGATAAATCACTGTTTTTTGTTTTTCTTTGCTTTCATAAACTGCAGAGTGGCAGGATGGTGGAATGATGGAGGAGGTTTGTGTACCTACAGCTGATATAAACCAACTGAAACGCCAACAAGGCCTGCTATCTGATGGTGAAGAGTGCACAGAATACCTATTTTAAGGAAGTTTGTAGTGAACAGTTACCAAGAAAGTAGCTTTCAGTATAAAACTGGAGCTGAGGGAGGGGCTGTGGCTTTATTGTCAGCAGTTACTGTCTTAGTGTGATGATGATTGACTGGGAGGTAGGAACCAAGTACACACGAAACGGCTCAATGTGTTTTGACAGACTTGCGGAGAATAACTTCATTATGGGATTTTGCAAACCCAGACTTAGAAAATACTGTCTTGATCAAGAGAATCATTCTTAATCCCTACTCAGCTCTAACAATGATTGTGGCTTTTAGAGAGAGCTGTTTAAAGCAGTGCAAGCTTACAGAGAGTGATTGACAAATGCTCAGGTTTATGCATGAAAACCCTCATCACAGTGGTACTTTGTAACACAGCAGTAACATGCTGAGGACATTAAAGAGAAAAGGGGTCTTCAAGCATCACAATCATTTTATGACTGAGAAAAAGTGCACTTTTGGGGCACAAGTGTAACAGGGCCTATAATGCTCCTTTTATTTTTCACATTTATTTGTCACTTTTTTTTTAATTTATATAATTCTACATTTAGATTTGATTAGTGCACGTTTTATATATTATTGATTTAACATTTTCTGATTGATTTATCCCTTTTTAGTAGCTTCTCCACCCAGTTCGCCTGTTATTAGTGCTGGGATGAACACAGGACCTGTGTGTGCCTTCATTACACTTTGTAACATGTTAAAATAGAAAAATATCCCAGGAGTAAAGAATACGTTGTGTAGGCCTCGCTTCACCCCAGTGCATTCATTACAAAGCAAAGGATGCCGAACAGCAGCTCAAGATAAACGCTGTTTTGTTCATTCCCAAAATAGTAAGTTGACGCCACATTTTATTAAATTTTTCATTCCTTGCCATTGCCGTCTCTTCACAGAAAACGGGTCATCGACACGCTTTCATCAAGTAATAACACGAGGTTTACTTGTGCCTTTTCATTACCGAACAAGCCAACGAAAACTGAAACTTAGCTTTAACACGTCAAATAAGATAAACGTGGAAATGGCATTGAACGTGAAGGGGGAAAACTTGCTGTTTTGGTTCTTGTTTATTCCATGTAACAAAGTCGCTATAAAAAAAATAAACAGCTACCTGCTGTTTTATAAATGGACTGAATACCCAAGCTATCACATAGTAGACCTGTATTTAAATCAGAGAGTATTTACTGAAAGCACCTTGTGCTCAGCTGGGTAATGGAACTGATGCAGTTCCTGTCAGAGTATTTAGTTTTATCCTAAACGCTGCAAGAATGCAACCATATCTGTCATCTAAGCATTTGATATGCAGTCAGTGCGGTCAACCAGGTTATGTTTCACCGTGTCTTCAGTTGGCTGAGATTTAGGTAACTGACAAATCATGCACACTACAAAGACAGCGATTTAAAAATAAATAAATAAATAAATAAAAAAAGCATATGCCACATTATCATTGAATCCTGCATGTGTGACCTTAGAAATTTATAAGGTTACAGCCATAAACGAGCTGTTTTGAAAATGAAAGATAATTCCAACACTGTACCTCTACATTTAAAAGATTCATTCAGCGTGTTATAACTGGTTTGTTCATAAATGTCAGCTCACACCCTGCCTTTTCACTGCATTTTTAAATGCTGTACAATTTTGAATTAACTAAAATAATAACAGAATAATGGCTATCAACCAACAAGGTTTTAAAAATAAATATATAGATAGATATATAAATAAATATCGATATATATTGATATGTATAGATATATATATATATATATATCAATCTGTGTGTGTGTGTATGTATATATATAATCTATCTCTATCTATCTATCACAGGGCTCGCAAAATTCTGGTAATGGTACTTGCCCTTCGGGCAGTCCATTGTCGACGTTTGATTGTCCAAGTACTGTTTTATTCTTTGATTTTCTTTATTATGACAGTATTTGTCACTACTAGCACTAATAGTAATAACAGTAGAAATGATGTTGTGAATAAATGTAGAATTACAAGTACATTACCTGTTTGGCATGCTGCATCCAGTATTCTGGCTATATCCTATTCATTCAAGAACACAGTACGACCAAAAAATAAATAAATAAATAAAAAGCGCATCAGTTTCAGTTTTGTTTCAGTTGCAAATGTAATATCTTTGTAATAATGTTAATATCTTTCATAGAGCGGGAAACTATTGCTAACACAGCTTCCCAATTTTGTAGATGACCTGAGGTTTGTACCGCCCAGTGCAAATCGTGTTGGACAGTGGAGTTCAAACACCTACAGTGCAGAACAACGGGGATACAATTTCAATTAAATTAAACAACTGTTAAACATTACGATTTTATAAGACAACAGGCTAACCTAACAGGATATTAAGTTTATTCAGTGTGTATAAAATGCTAATTTAATCCGTCATGGAGAATGTCGGTTCTGAGTTTGTTATAATGTTAACCCTGGCTTCACCCTCGCTAAAAGTGAACACATAATAGGTTGATAATTATTACTTAATGAAAATTCTAACTACGAAAAAAAGGAGAAAATGAGGATAATTTCGTACCACATAATTTGCACTGATGAAACATAACCTAGTTAACTGTACTGATGGCATATCAGATGCTTAGATGACAGGTATACAAAATGCACTTCGACAAGGAATTGCATTAGTTCCATTACTCGGCACAAGGGGGTTTCAGTAAATACTTTCTGATTTAAATATAGGCCACTATGTGATAGTTTAGGATATTCATTCTATTTAAAACGGTAGGTAGGTGTTTATTTTTTTTAAATAATTTTTATATATAATTATTAGTCAAATAAACCGCTACTGAATAAGACCATTTTGCTGCAGTTCTTCCAGGCAGGTAGCGAATCCTCACCACTGCGTTAAAGTGGATTTGTAGCCCTGTTCAAGGGAACGCTGAGTCCTGGGTCAGCCTGGCTGCCCTTCGCTGTTCCTTCTCCAGTGCAATCATGTCTTTTGTTTGTAGTGAGGTGACCAGAACTGCACACAGTGTTCTAGGTGGGGTCTGAGTAAGGCATTGTGTAATCTTAGTATAACTTCTCTAGACTGGTCCTCCACACTTTTTGCAACACATCCTAACATCGTGGATGGCAGAAATTTTCCCCGGGGGTGCGGAGGAAAGCAGTAATTCTTGGACACTGATGCTGCGTTTATTCTGGCATGCTAATGCTGGTGAAATGGATTCCCTGCTTGGGACAAGGATGGCATGGTGTGAGCCTGCCCTTTACTGTGCGCTCTGAAATATGCCAGCAGCTGTCTGCATGAGCAGAGGTGGGTGTTGCTCTTGTTTCTTTCTATAGGTCACAGTGAACTGCTTGGGAAGACACACAGGACACTGCTTTGGGGTT
Source organism: Polyodon spathula (assembly GCF_017654505.1). Classification (NCBI taxonomy): domain Eukaryota; kingdom Metazoa; phylum Chordata; class Actinopteri; order Acipenseriformes; family Polyodontidae; genus Polyodon; species Polyodon spathula. Next base: position 499,126 of record NC_054537.1, read on the forward strand.
TGAGGCAGGGCTGCAGAATAGTGGGCCGAAGGATCTGGCTGGGACCTGGAGATTTTCTTCAGCTGCCACCGGAAACTCTCTTCTTAGCTATTTTTGTGCACAGCTAATCGAATCTCTTCAGATCCCAAGTGAAAGACAAATGTTAAGCCTCATCTAGAACTGTTGTCTTTTGTTAATTACACTGTAAATGTAGAATGATTTGTTAATTGCACTGTAATTGTAGAATGTACATTCTGCTACCCTGGTTTGAGGTGGTAGGGGTAATAAATAAGGGAAGAAGCGGTGAAACTGGGATGTTTAACATTTACATTCCCAGAGTTTGTTGCAAGCTTTCATGTACTGTTTTATTAACACACGCTTGTAGATCATCTTCTCTCACACGACCTCTACTTCCCAGTCCTGAGATTGACAGCTCCCCTTGTTTAGGTACAGTCTTGCATTATTGACATGACCAGGTGCAGTGAGCCCTCTGCTAAATGCACTCTGAGCTGATTGATCAGTTATCCCAGCATGAGCGGGTTTCCCCTGACAGTGTAGGTTTGTTATTAGGAGTTCATGCAGCAGTCCTAGTTAGTTTGATCAGCTGCTCCTCCTCTTTTCTGCAGCTGTGTCTGGGCTCCATTGCTTGTTAATCATTCAGTCGGGCCCCGGCACAGACTGCATTGGCAGGGAAGGCAATCAGTCCTTCCCTGCTGACCTAAAACACCCCTAGCACAAATACAAGCATTGAAATCATAAAACATGACCCAAATTAGCGCAATACCTCATATAGGAACATCGGTACGATACCATACACAGTATGATGATGATCCACACTATCACGTTACTTTGAGTCGTATGTCCGTTACATGTTAAATGGCTGCCAAATTCTTTTTTTGCAAGTACAAAGTATAAATAATAATAATTAATAATAATTTAACGACCTGGCAGTCTTCACTAACTAAAAAGACTTGTTTTGCTATTCGGACATGGAGAGGTTGAGCAGCACTGGGCAGGCAAACACTCAGTCTTAAATATTCAAAGAGAAAAGCAACAGAATAACATTCTACTCACAGTTCATCGTTGGATTCAATGCATAATCAAGTCTGTTCTGCAGCACACAACTCACTGTCCTATTGTTGTCTGCAGGTTGATCTCGCAGCTCTGGGGAATGACTGTAGGTTAATCTCACAGCACTGGGGAATGAGTGCAGGTTGATCTCGCAGCTCTGGGGAATGAGTGCAGGTTGATCTCGCAGCACTGGGGAATGACTGCAGGTTGATCTCTCAGCACTGGGGAATGACTGCAGGTTGATCTAGCAGCACTGGGGAATGAGTGCAGGTTGATCTCGCAGCACTGGGGAATGACTGCAGGTTGATCTCTCAGCACTGGGGAATGACTGCAGGTTGATCTAGCAGCACTGGGGAATGACTGCAGGTTGATCTCGCAGCTCTAGGGAATGACTGTAGTTTGATCTCGCAGCACTGGGGAATGAGTGCAGGTTGATCTCGCAGCTCTAGGGAATGAGTGCAGGTTGATCTCGCAGCACTGGGGAATGACTGCAGGTTGATCTCGCAGCACTGGGGAATGACTGCAGGTTGATCTCGCAGCACTGGGGAATGACTGCAGGTTGATCTCGCAGCACTGGGGAATGACTGCAGGTTGATCTCGCAGCACTGGGGAATGACTGCAGGTTGATCTCGCAGCACTGGGGAATGACTGCAGGTTGATCTTGCAGCACTGGGGAATGACTGCAGGTTGATCTCGCAGCACTGGGGAATGACTGCAGGTTGATCTCGCAGCACTGGGGAATGACTGCAGGTTGATCTCGCAGCGCTGGGGAATGACTGCAGGTTGATCTCGCAGCGCTGGGGAATGACTGCAGGTTGATCTTGCAGCGCTGGGGAATGACTGCAGGTTGATCTTGCAGCGCTGGGGAATGACTGCAGGTTGATCTCGCAGCGCTGGGGAATGACTGTCAGTAAATGCGTCTGACCAAACACTACTTTCTGTGCTGGAAGAAATTCAAGCATGACTGTCGATGTACATTATCAGCTAAAAGAACAAAAACTGCCAATTTGTGTTTTTTTTTTTTCTTATATGGGTGCCGTGCGGACAGGCTACCGATTATCAGTGCACCCCTAACAGAAATGCATTCCTTGAAGCAGAATTTTTAAAAGTAGGCCAGACGTTTTATATACAGTGATGTCTTAGAAATGCTCTAAAAATGTGAGCAAGGAATGAAAACATGAGGCACTTTTGTGGAAGCTGATTCACACGGTCCTTCCAGAAATGGCTTGATGAGGTTCTGCTTGGATCAATAAATAACCAAATGAGCAAGATGGGCCAAATTGACCCCCTGTTGTTTGTAGCATTTGTTATGGTCTTAGTCACATACAACTCAACACCTCCATGAATATATACTGTTCAAATCTTTTACAAAGCAGAACAAGTAAACAGAGTATAAATGCTGGACTAGGCTGGCCTGATTGATTAATGTACAGTGTAAATTTTTTTTAATGAATGTGTTATGGAATACACACACATACTGTATTCCTTCATTTTAAACACTATCAATCGGACTTGATCTTATTTGGTGATCTTTAGTTTCATGGGCTGCTTGAGATTGGTATCCTCTACATGCTCTCTGCTTGAGATTGGTAGCCTTTACATATTACACCAGTTGAGCAAGTCTCTGAACAAGGGAATGAGTATGATGAATGAGTCTTTTTTTTTGCAGGTTCTGTTCTATTCTGTAAATCAGTGCACTTTATAGCTTCAGTGTGAAGCACTGTGCATGTAAACGCAGGTTCTGTTCTATTCTGTAAATCAATGCACTTGTTAGCTTCAGTGTGAAGTGCTGTGCATGTAAACGCAGGTTCTGTTCTATTCTGTAAATCGGTGCACTTGATAGCTTCAGTGTGAAGCACTGTGCATGTAAATGCAGGTTCTGTTCTATTCTGTAAATCAATGCACTTGTTAGCTTCAGTGTGAAGTGCTGTGCATGTAAACACAGGTTCTGTTCTATTCTGTAAATCAGTGCACTTGATAGCTTCAGTGTGAAGTGCTGTGCATGTAAACGCAGGTTCTGTTCTATTCTGTAAATCAATGCACTTGTTAGCTTCAGTGTGAAGTGCTGTGCATGTAAACGCAGGTTCTGTTCTATTCTGTAAATCAGTGCACTTGTTAGCTTCAGTGTGAAGCGCTGTGCATGTAAACGCAGGTTCTGTTCTATTCTGTAAATCAGTGCACTTGATAGCTTCAGTGTGAAGCACTGTGCATGTAAATGCAGTGAAGTAACTTACAAAAAATAGATGGTGAGTAAGTAGATTCAAGAAAATGCACAGAGTCCTTTTCTTCAGTTAGATGCCAGGTTTATTGAGATATGCAGGGAGTCTGGTCCCAGGTGCAGGACAAACAATACTCAACATTACAATGTTTGCATGACATTAAATACCCTTCTGTATAGATGGTCCACCTCCCCTTTCTCTGACACTTAACCAATGGTCAAGGTAATTTAATTTATTGTGTGAGTGTTAATGTGTGTGTGTGTCTGTGTGTGTGGTCTAGTGTGACAACCTCTGAACTCAGCGCATTCTTCACACTCCTGGAGACAAAAGGTCCATACATCTGCCTTTTGTTATCTCCTTGCGACCCCCTTTGATGCCAGTGGGATTATCTCTTTTGATCTCTCTGAAGTGGGCTTGTAGAGCCTGTTCCCTTCTAGTCCACAGCATTGTTATCTCGTTAGCTTGCAGTCATTGTTGGGCAGTTTGTAGACGCATCGTCTCTATCAGAAAAGAAGCAGTAGTATGCAATTTGAACCAAGCAGTCTGCTATCTGCAATATTAGTCTCTTTTCAGAAAAGAACACCAGTATAGCTCTGCCAGTCCACATGCGTAGCAAACCCCTAATCAATTCTCGATCCATGTTTTCCAACATGCAGGTTCTGTTCTACTCTGTAAATCAGTGCACTTGTTAGCTTCAGTGTGAAGCGCTGTGCATGTAAATGCAGGTTCTGTTCTATTCTGTAAATCAGTGCACTTGATAGCTTCAGTGTGAAGTGCTGTGCATGTAAACACAGGTTCTGTTCTATTCTGTAAATCGGTGCACTTGATAGCTTCAGTGTGAAGCACTGTGCATGTAAACGCAGGTTCTGTTCTATTCTGTAAATCGGTGCACTTGATAGCTTCAGTGTGAAGTGCTGTGCATGTAAACACAGGTTCTGTTCTATTCTGTAAATCGGTGCACTTGATAGCTTCAGTGTGAAGTGCTGTGCATGTAAACACAGGTTCTGTTCTATTCTGTAAATCAGTGCACTTGTTAGCTTCAGTGTGAAGCGCTGTGCATGTAAACACAGGTTCTGTTCTGTAAATCGGTGCACTTGTTAGCTTCAGTGTGAAGCACTGTGCATGTAAATGCAGGTTCTGTTCTGTTCTGTAAATCAGTGCACTTGTTAGCTTCAGTGTGAAGCGCTGTGCATGTAAACGCAGGTTCTGTTCTATTCTGTAAATCAGTGCACTTGTTAGCTTCAGTGTGAAGCGCTGTGCATGTAAACGCAGGTTCTGTTATGTAAATCGGTGCACTTGTTAGCTTCAGTGTGAAGCACTGTGCATGTAAACGCAGGTTCTGTTCTATTCTGTAAATCAGCGCACTTGATAGCTTCAGTGTGAAGCGCTGTGCATGTAAACGCAGGTTCTGTTCTATTCTGTAAATCGGTGCACTTGATAGCTTCAGTGTGAAGCACTGTGCATGTAAACGCAGGTTCTGTTCTATTCTGTAAATCGGTGCACTTGATAGCTTCAGTGTGAAGCACTGTGCATGTAAACGCAGGTTCTGTTCTATTCTGTAAATCGGTGCACTTGATAGCTTCAGTGTGAAGCACTGTGCATGTAAACGCAGGTTCTGTTCTATTCTGTAAATCGGTGCACTTGATAGCTTCAGTGTGAAGCGCTGTGCATGTAAATCAAAGAGGAAAGCTCGCCGGAGTGACAGTCTACAGTCCACATGAAAGGCATTTATTTTCTATAGTGTCTCCATGCAGTGTGAGGCGTTTTGAAGTTCATGTACTTCACGGATTAAGTTTACAAGATAAACACTTGTCTTTATTGTGTCATGGCTCTGTTCGTATTGTTCATGTTTCATAGCATTGCTTCACCCTTTCAGTGCTGAGTAAACTCCTCTGGACAGTGGTGTGAATCTGGACTGGCATAGTCCTGCATTGTCAGTGTTCGCCGTCTTGCACTGCAGGTTTCAACGAGTCCTTGACTGTTTCTGGAGTACTTCTTGCCCTCCCCTTTATTTTCATTACTCTGTACAGCAGATGAAGGCTGACTTGGATGTCGGCTCAAAACTTGTGAAAAATAACTCTTAAACTTCACTTTCTTTGGGTCTTTTACATTATTTTAAGCACATATCTGTAAGATACAAAACCTAGTGCAGGCATGTCCAGTCCTTGAGGGCCATTCCAAGGAACTACTTCAGAGTTTGGATGGAGGTGTGACTGGTTCAATTAAACCATTTAGAACAGGGTTGGAACAAAGGCCAGGAGTGCCTGAGTGACTTCATTCACATCGCTGAGTGAAATTCAAATGAAATTGTAAAACTACATGTTATTACCGCTTCTCTAATTGTGGTGAAATTTGGGTAAGCTATTCCTTAGCACAAGTCGGTCAGCCTATCAGAATGTGGGATTATATGGGGGCACATGTCATTCGATCTGCTTACGTACATCATACTGGCATTTTCAAGCGCATGCTGTGTGCTAGATGATTCTCATGCTGATCTAATGTTTCATGACAGTGACGGTTCTAATGTTGTATTTATAGGTTTGGTGGGATTTATTTTGCTGACTGCTCCTTCCTCATCTATCCCAGGGATTGCAAGAAGACTCCAATTGCATAGCAGTTTGATCTATTCCCGGTTTTACAAGGAGTTTAAGACACACCTGAGCTTGTTGCCTATACACTGGCTAATCAAACTTGTAGTAAAACCTGGAGCGGGTGGAATGGGTGAATGTGTTGGTGGGGTGGAGGGGTATGGAAAGAGCTTTTCCCAGGTGAATGTGTTGGTCGGGTGGAGGGGTATGGAAAGAGCTTTTCCCAGGTGAGTGTGTTGGTGGGGTGGAGGGGTATGGAAAGTGCTTTTCCCAGGTGAATGTGTTGGTCGGGTGGAGGGGTATGGAAAGAGCTTTTCCCAGGTGAATGTGTTGGTGGGGTGGAGGGGTATGGAAAGAGCTTTTCCCAGGTGAGTGTGTTGGTCGGGTGGAGGGGTATGGAAAGAGCTTTTCCCAGGTGAATGTGTTGGTCGGGTGGAGGGGTATGGAAAGAGCTTTTCCCAGGTGAATGTGTTGGTCGGGTGGAGGGGTATGGAAAGAGCTTTTCCCAGGTGAGTGTGTTGGTGGGGTGGAGGGGTATGGAAAGTGCTTTTCCCAGGTGAGTGTGTTGGTGGGGTGGAGGGGTATGGAAAGAGCTTTTCCCAGGTGAATGTGTTGGTCGGGTGGAGGGGTATGGAAAGAGCTTTTCCCAGGTGAGTGTGTTGGTCGGGTGGAGGGGTATGGAAAGAGCTTTTCCCAGATGAGTGTGTTGGTGGGGTGGAGGGGTATGGAAAGAGCTTTTCCCAGGTGAGTGTGTTGGTGGGGTGGAGGGGTATGGAAAGAGCTTTTCCCAGATGAGTGTGTTGGTGGGGTGGAGGGGTATGGAAAGAGCTTTTCCCAGGTGAGTGTGTTGGTGGGGTGGAGGGGTATGGAAAGAGCTTTTCCCAGGTGAGTGTGTTGGTGGGGTGGAGGGGTATGGAAAGAGCTTTTCCCAGGTGAATGTGTTGGTCGGGTGGAGGGGTATGGAAAGAGCTTTTCCCAGGTGAATGTGTTGGTCGGGTGGAGGGGTATGGAAAGAGCTTTTCCCAGGTGAATGTGTTGGTCGGGTGGAGGGGTATGGAAAGGGCTTTTCCCAGGTGAATGTGTTGGTCGGGTGGAGGGGTATGGAAAGGGCTTTTCCCAGGTGAATGTGTTGGTCGGGTGGAGGGGTATGGAAAGGGCTTTTCCCAGGTGAATGTGTTGGTCGGGTGGAGGGGTATGGAAAGGGCTTTTCCCAGGTGAATGTGTTGGTCGGGTGGAGGGGTATGGAAAGGGCTTTTCCCAGGTGAATGTGTTGGTCGGGTGGAGGGGTATGGAAAGAGCTTTTCCCAGGTGAATGTGTTGGTGGGGTGGAGGGGTATGGAAAGAGCTTTTCCCAGGTGAATGTGTTGGTCGGGTGGAGGGGTATGGAAAGAGCTTTTCCCAGGTGAATGTGTTGGTCGGGTGGAGGGGTATGGAAAGAGCTTTTCCCAGGTGAATGTGTTGGTCGGGTGGAGGGGTATGGAAAGAGCTTTTCCCAGGTGAATGTGTTGGTGGGGTGGAGGGGTATGGAAAGAGCTTTTCCCAGGTGAGTGTGTTGGTGGGGTGGAGGGGTATGGAAAGAGCTTTTCCCAGGTGAATGTGTTGGTGGGGTGGAGGGGTATGGAAAGAGCTTTTCCCAGGTGAATGTGTTGGTCGGGTGGAGGGGTATGGAAAGAGCTTTTCCCAGGTGAATGTGTTGGTCGGGTGGATGTGTGAGTGTGTAAAGTGACAGTCCTTCCTGCAGTAGAGTGCTGAGAGAATGATTCTGAACTCTGATACACAGTCCTGCTCGAGTCTGGGCTGTCCGTGTGCAGCAGTTAGTCAGTCCAAGAGGAAGCCGTGTGGGGACTGTAAGGGGGGGGGGGGGTTACACTGCTTTATAAAATGGCTTGGATAACTTAAGTGCTGTGATTGGCTTAACAAGATCACATGACCGTGCAGTAAGTATTGTCTTACTGCACAGCTATGACATCATAAACCAACTTGCTTACCAGATCTATTAATTTGTTACTATTAAGGCGTAGTAATATTATCTAAACAGTGTTTCTGTAGGTAAACATGTCAACATACAACTGAAACAGCATTTAAATCACCCAGCAAACAATGTTTTTTTTCATCTGTCACAAAGAATTACAGAAAAATTGGCAAATATGCTTTGGTATTTAGTCAGAGAACAGAACAAAAAAAACTTGATGTAAGTTTATTCAAAAGTCATCTGAGAAATTGCCACGCAAGTGAAGTAACTTAATAAAATAGATGGTGAGTAAGTAGATTCAAGAAAATGCACAGAGTCCTTTTCTTCAGTCAGTTGCCAGGTTTATTGAAATATGCAGGGAGTCTGGTCCCAGGTACAGGACAAGCAAAATACTCAACATTACAATGTTTGCATGACATTAAATACCCTTCTGTATAGATGGTCCACCTCCCCTTTCTCTGACACTTAACCAATGGTCAAGGTAATTTAATTTATTGTGTGTGTCTGTGTGTGTAGTCTAGTGTGACAACCTCTGAACTCAGTGCATTCTTCACACTCCTGGAGACAAAAGGTCCATACATCTGCCTTTTGTTATCTCCTTGCGACCCCCTTTGATGCCAGTGGCATTATCTCTTTCGATCTCTCCCTGAAGTCTTTAGAACCTGTTTCCTTCTAGTCCACAGCATTGTTATCTCATTAGCTTGCAGTCATTGTTGGGCAGTTTGTAGACGCATCGTCTCTATCAATGGTTAGCAGTACATGCAATTTGAACCAAACAGTCTGCTATCTGCAATATTAGTCTCTTTTCAGAAAAGAACACCAGTATAGCTCTGCCAGTCCACATGCGTAGCACACTGCTAATCAATTCTCAATCCATGTTTTCCATCAGCAAGTCTCACTCAGCATGTAATATATACAGTTAAACTAAATATCGCCTTATAAAACTGACTAGTGAGTATGCAGTATTTAAATTAGACACAACAGATACATCTCGGCATGACCCTCCGATTTCATATTTAAAACAAAATTCAAATCTCTTCTGACGCACCTATTGGGCTTTTAATCAAGGGCAGGCTTGGCGTAGAGTTCTGTTGTGCTCGCCGCAGAGGGGAAGGACTGCGTGGCGTCGAGTGAAGTGAAAGGAATCCACAGTGGATTGGGGTAATGAAGGCGTGCTGTTTCCACCCCCAACATGCATACCAATTGTTATTTATATTATTTTACTCTCCTTCTCTCTCCTGTTCTTTCACCCTGAGCAGCCAGCCCTGAGTGAGTGTCTCATGCCTCTCTATGTTGATTCAGTTACCAATTCATTCTTCACTTTTGTGTACTCCCTGTGCTCACATATTAATACACCCTTTATCTGCACGTGAAGTGATTGTGCTATCACTGTGCCTAAATACATATTACAACACTCGTGCTCCTTAGCCCAATTTCTATCCCGTGCACCAACAATGACGCACCCCACACGACAAGAAACACAAAAAAACACACAGGGACGGGGTGTCCCGCCACCATGTCCAATTTTGAAGTAATTGAAAGTTTTCCCCCGTTTATTCTGAAAGGAAGAAATATCATTATTATGAGACAATCAAAACTAATGTGTTGCAGGTTGGAGCAGTAAAATTATTCTTTTGAGTTGTTTCTTACTCGTTCTAGTCTTAAGAAGTCTTTATTTTTTTGGGAAAACTTTGCACTCCTTTCAAAATGGGGCCCTTTGTGTTCGTAAAAAATGAATCTCTATAAAACAAACCCCTTTTATGGAAATCAGACGTGCCTCAAAAGAAAAGCAAGCAGTTCTAATGGTATTAGTCATCCAAAAATAAGAAACAGAATCATCTATTTGGGAATGTTTTCATTGTTTAAAAAATATACCCACAATTTTATTTGTATGCCACTGAAATACCCAAACTACTGTCTTATCCAGCTATTCACACTCAAGCATCATTCTTTCAGTAGCTACACAGGGCTTAATACCCTTGAGAAATGCACACTTGCACTAACAATTTGGACACTGAAAAGGCATATAAAGTTATTTCATTTAATTTTTTTAAACTATGTATTAACCCCCCACAAATTAACAAAACAAATGATATCCAGACTCCTACAGCATTACTCAGCTGTGCATTATCTGATTCTTGTGCACCTGAATATTTAAACATTATAGCAAAATAAAGTATTCAGTATTGTACAATCCTGATCTTTTGTACTGCTAGAGATCTGACAGGCTGCTTTGCAAAGCCACAGAGAGCTTTAAAAAACAAGCAGTAATAATCTCAGTAGCCTTTCGCTTGCATTGAAGATGCTGCTCCCACTGCGATCCTGTAGAGTGCAGGATGGAGGTGCACAAACACATTGGATGCATTTCCAGTATTTGCAGCAATTCGTTTCTTGCAGGTTTGGCACACTGGAAAGCTGTCCTCCGTTACCACGCTGTCCGCATTCCTTTTGAACCCAGAAAACATCCACACAGACCATTTCATTATTTTTTTCTTTGCTGGTGTAAATAACTGAAAATAAGATCCAAAATGGAAGATTACCTATATGGTAACAGGGTCTTGGGAGACAGTCAGCATGGTTTTAGGAAAGGGAGATCGTGTCTAACTAACTTGCTTGATTTTTTTGAGGATGCAACATTGATAATGGATAATTGCAAAGCATATGACATGGTTTATTTAGATTTCCAGAAAGCTTTTGACAAAGTCCTGCATAAAAGATTAATTCTCAAACTGAACGCAGTAGGGATTCAAGGAAACGCGTGTACATGGATTAGGGAGTGGTTAACATGTAGAAAACAGAAAGTACTGATTAGAGGAAAAACCTCAGAATGGAGTGTGGTAACCAGCGGTGTACCACAGGGATCAGTATTAGGTCCTCTGCTATTCCTAATCTACATTAATGATTTAGATTCTGGTATAGTAAGCAAACTTGTTAAATTTGCAGACGACACAAAAGTAGGAGGAGTGGCAAACACTGTTGCAGCAGCAAAGGTCATTCAAAATGATCTAGACAAGATTCAGAACTGGGCAACACATGGCAAATTTAATAGAGAAAAAGTGTAAGGTACTGCACACAGGAAATAAAACTGTGCATAAATATCATATGAGAGATACTGGAATTGGAGAAGGAATCTTTGAAAAAGACCTAGGAGTTTGTGTTGACTCAGAAATGTCTTCATCTAGACAAGGTGGGGAAGCTATAAAAAAGGCTAACAAGATGCTCAGATACATTGTGAAAAGTGTTGAATTTAAATCAAGGGAAGTAATGTTAAAACTGTACAGTGCATTAGTAAGACCTCATCTTGAATATTGTGTGCAGTTCTGGTCACCTCGCTATAAAAAAGATATTGCTGCTCTAGAAAGAGTGCAAAGAAGAGCGACCAGAATTATTCCGGGCTTAAAAGGCATGTCATATGCAGACAGGCTTAAATAATTGAATCTGTTCAGTCTTGAACAAAGAAGACTACGCGGCGACCTAATTCAAGCATTCAAAATCCTAAAAGGTATTGACAATGTCGACCCAAGTGACTTTTTTGACCTGAAAAAAGAAACAAGGACCAGGGGTCACAAATGGAGATTAGACAAAGGGGCATTCAGAACAGAAAATAGGAGGCACTTTTTTACACAGAGATTCGTGAGGGTCTGGAACCAACTCCCCAGTAATGTTGTTGAAGCTGCCACCCTGGGATCCTTCAAGAAGCTGCTTGATGAGATTCTGGGATCAATAAGCTACTAACAACCAAACGAGCAAGATGGGCCGAATGGCCTCCTCTCGTTTGTAACCTTTCTTGTGTTCTTATGAGTCTCATGATCTAAATGGGATTCTTTTGCACTGCTTACCTGATTGCTAAAGCAGCAGGCTGCCAGTTTTTTAATTATTATTTATTTTTTTTTGCTCTGTTGCTTTTTCAGATATGCTTTTCCATATTAGCTGTTAAGTCCAAAAATGTAGATTTGATTCAAATTTCAAGCATTTAGTCATTTAGCTTCAAAGGTTTTTTCTTTTTCCTTTATAGCTGCCTCTGAATTTAATTATTATTATTTTTTTATAAAATCATCCAAGCAGTGGTGAGCTTCGGATGTTTTTGTGAATTACAATATTTCACTTGATTCTAGCGACTAAGGGCTAATTGTACAGCTTTTTAATTTATTTTCAGGCCCAGTTCAGACTATTCCATGGATATTATACTTGCTTAATGACACATTTTATCCGAACCTGTACAATGAAGCCGTGGTTTTACAGCAGTGTAAATCTGTAATACAAGTTAAGTTAAAACACTACCCGAGTTATAAAATTCATCAGAGCATAACACATACTTGATCTGGAGGAGTTGAGATGCCGCAGACTACTTAAACCATTACTGATGCCAGCCAAAGCCACGAAGCGAGCCTCTATCACCTATGTTTTACTTTATTTTATTTAAACAGTTGTATTTTTTCGATTAATGTGTGTGAATTACGTTAACTCAATTGTTTCTTTCCCTTATTACCAGTAAAGCAACCTAGTGGTGCAATACGGGGGAATTCTGTGTTAGTCTGCCTTCCAGACTTACAGTACCGTAGGGCTTCCTCTCCCCCCGACGTGATTATTTTAATGTCTTTGCTCTTTAGTAAAAGCCTGTGCACAGCAATTGAATGTGAGGGATAACTACGCCTTGGTAGAGTCAGGAGAAAAAGAAAAACCACAACATTCTCAACAAGCCTAAAGCAAGCTGAACATACAACAGGAGTGTTACTAAAATACTTATTCCAAACGCATTACAGTACTGTGGAATGTAATCTAGATAAACTTGACACGCGTTTATGAAAAACCTCTTTATTCAGGTACAGCTGCAGCATCACGCATTGCATCTTAATACTGTACCACCTAGCCTTCCTCCTCCTCCTCCTCCTCCATTGATTTTCTTTCCACAGCATGCAGACCCACTACAGGTCGAGCTGATTGTTTCTCCAGAATTGCCTTTAACATCACTGATCGTTTATGTGTTTTTATTTTAATGTTATTGAATATTGTTAAATATTCATTATATAACATTTTGAAACTCCAAAGAAGCACAAACTATATCCAGTCAGTTTTCTTCAATGTGCTCAATTTATTTACAGGCTGTTTGCCAGGAATACAAGTCCGTCGTCCTGCTCTGGATTCAAGGCGGCGTGCTTTGTTTTTTTTGTTTACATGAAATATAGAGGGGCGTACTTACAAAGCATTTTCAAAACTGATTCGCTGGTAGGATGGGACCAGCAAATCAGATGCTTGTTAACATGAGCAGGAAATGAAGAGCACGCCCACTGCTTGACTGGCAGAAATACTGTAAATAGCACGGCAGGGTGTTCAGCACAGTTTCATTGGTAAACTTAAATAATGTTATTAACTATGTGCATTACAAGAAATGTAATTATTGAATCGATTAGAATCGATGTTTTTGGCCCCTCACAGTTTTTCAGGGTTCATGCAGAGTAGCCTTCTGTACATTCGACTTCACTATAAGGCTTGTTGACAGTCCCATCCCCCCATCCAAAGAGCGCATTGACTCTTGTAAGGTCACACTGCCCCTGTGTGTACATTGCAATGTGTGTAAATTCAGTATTTCTCTACATGCTGTCTGTACATTGCACTTCAGTATTTTTCTAAATAGTGTCCTGGGTTGACTTTAGCAATCAATCAGTCAATCTTTTATTTTATATAGCGCCTTTGATAAATCACGAAGCGCTTTACATGATGCAGTAACAAAAAGAAAATCCATAAGACTTTAAATACAGAGAAATGCATAATACATGATATACAGTAAAAAAACAAAACAATGCATGATACATTAAATACAGTGGAAACTGCATAATGCATGAACAGCAGCAATACAGCAGCTAATAGCAGATATCAGACTTAAAGAGCATGGAGAGCAAGAGAGAACGGGTGGGTCTTCAGAGTTGATTTAAAGCACGCGACGGTGGGAGCTTCGCAAAGCAGGTAGAAAGTTCCAAAGAGTCGGAGCCATGAAACTAAGTGAGTGTTCTCCAAGTGTGGTGCGCTTTTACTTGGGGATAACAAGCAGGCCAGAGTCTGAGGACCTCAGCTTGCTGTTTCCCTTGTTGGAAACAGCATCCTGTTTTTTCTTTTTTCTGTTCATATCCCTGGCTGCATTTCCGAATGCACACAGACTCTTCCTGTTTGATTTCTCAGCATTTTGTGTACAGTGTGTCCATGTAGTTGAGGCAGTGGTGTGTGTGTGTGATGTAATGTTCTCTCCATGCTTGAAAGCTGTTCTTCAAGAGATGCAGTTCTTGTTGCTTCTCATTTCAACATACTGACAGTATGTGGCTGACTCTGCAGAATAAGACTCTGAGGGCTTGACACATGAGCCTGTCTGTATGAGAGGTGTGTGGGTGGACTGTTACCTTTTCCTTTCGACACCTCACTGCCTGTGCAGCGAGTTGGATGGGTGCCAGGTGACATCTCTCCAGAATTGTTAGTATTTCTGCCCTGTTCTCCGCGCTTTCTGAATGTAGCACTGCCAGCAGACTCAGAACTGCTCTGAATGAGCGGCCAGAGCAGAAACACTGAAAACAAGAGCCCTGGAACCTGTCTGCGAGAGTCAGTAGAATGAATCTGCACACTCAGCTGAAAACAAGAGCCCTGGAACCTGTCTGCGAGAGCCAGTGGAATGAATCTGCACGCTCGTCCTGTCTGGTGTTCCAAAAAATATTTGGGCGTTCAGCAGAGTGCGTCTCGCGTTGGCCCTGGCACTCCTGCGGTTAGGGAATAATGGCACTTAACTTACTTGGGATTCACCCATTATCGGGATGCTAGGCAGTGCATTGGGAGCTTGTCCACAGAAGCACACCACACACACTCAGGGTGATGTCATCTCATTTAGTAAGTTATCGGGATGCTAGGCAGTGCATTGGGAGCTTGTCCACAGAAGCACACCACACACACTCAGGGTGATGTCATCTCATTTAGTAAGTTATCGGGATGCTAGGCAGTGCATTGGGAGCTTGTCCACAGAAGCACACCACACACACTCAGGGTGATGTCATCTCATTTAGTAAGTTATCGGGATGCTAGGCAGTGCATTGGGAGCTTGTCCACAGAAGCACACCACACACACTCAGGGTGATGTCATCTCATTTAGTAAGTTATCGGGATGCTAGGCAGTGCATTGGGAGCTTGTCCACAGAAGCACACCACACACACTCAGGGTGATGTCATCTCATTTAGTAAGTTATCGGGATGCTAGGCAGTGCATTGGGAGCTTGTCCACAGAAGCACACCACACACACTCAGGGTGATGTCATCTCATTTAGTAAGTTATCGGGATGCTAGGCAGTGCATTGGGAGCTTGTCCACAGAAGCACACCACACACACTCAGGGTGATGTCATCTCATTTAGTTCTGTTGATGATAATTAGGGCTTCTGTTTTTTGGGTTTTATTAATTGTATTTTTCTGTGCTTATTTTTAGCTATTTTCGAGTTTTATGTAAATTGCTTTTTTCGGGGCCTTCTTTTTTTTATGTACTGTATGAAATTAGTGTTTTCAGTTACTTTCCAAAATGCTTGAGTTTTTTTCAATGTGAATTGATTAACCATTTCAGTTTTTCTGGTTTTTATTGGCTATGTATAGTAGTAACTCACCAGTACTTGCACACTTAAGTTGTTCCACCTTCTGAGGTTTTGTGTGTGGAGCCACAATTCTGTTTTAAATCCTCTGTATCTTAACTGTAATGCAGCTTTTAAATCCCGCTAACAAGCCTCCATCCTGATTGGAATCTCGTTTTAAGTCTCGCAAGCGCAGTCTCCAATAGAAATGTAGGATTGTGCTGTCACTCAGTAGTTGGGGTGGGTGTAAAGTATTCAGAACGAATCAATGATAGATGCAAGTCAGGAAGGCGGGACATTGCCAGCAGCACTGGGAAATGTATATTTATTATTATTTTTGTGGTATTTTATTTTTTAATAGGAAAAGGGTAAAGTCAAGGTGAATTGATTTAATCATTTCCACAGTTTATTTTCCGGTGTTTATTGGCTATCCACCAATTTCATTTTTTTTGTATTGGAGGGTTTTATTGGTTAAAACCAAAATCAGAAGCCCTAATGATAATACATGCTCGCCTACGCCTCTTTACCTACTGTATGCTAATGCCTCTTACTGTATGCTAATGCCTCTTACTGTATGCTAATGCCTCTTTACTTGCTGTATGCTATGCCTCTTTACCTACTGTATGCTATGCCTCTTACTGTATGCTAATGCCTCTTACTGTATGCTATGCCTCTTACTGTATGCTAATGCCTCTTACTGTATGCTAATGCCTCTTACTGTATGCTAATGCCTCTTTACTTGCTGTATGCTAATGCCTCTTACTGTATGCTATGCCTCTTACTGTATGCTAATGCCTCTTACTGTATGCTAATGCCTCTTACTGTATGCTAATGCCTCTTACTGTATGCTAATGCCTCTTACTGTATGCTAATGCCTCTTACTGTATGCTAATGCCTCTTACTGTATGCTAATGCCTCTTACTGTATGCTATGCCTCTTACTGTATGCTAATGCCTCTTACTGTATGCTAATGCCTCTTACTGTATGCTAATGCCTCTTACTGTGTGCTAATGCCTCTTACTGTATGCTAATGCCTCTTACTGTATGCTAATGCTTCCGCTGTGAGCAGATTTACTCAGACATAGTGAAAGCATTTCTGTGCAGACCTAACGAGCACAAGGGCTGACGAAACAATTCATCAACTTCTTTACTATATCGAGGTTCTTCTTGCGGGCATGCCTGCCTTCACTCAACTTAATTGGACAGCATTTCCTTTGTGATAGAGGATTTATGAAGAGTTGTGTTTAATTGAACAAGCCCTGGTATGCAATGGATTCTGTGTTTTTTTTTATTTTACTTTTTTTCTGCTCCCTGGCAGGATTCACAGCATGTAAGGCTGGAGATACATGGGCAACTGACATAGACAAAAAAAATTGACCGTGTGTCACTAATTGTCCACTTGAGTTGTCAACACATTTGATTGGCAGTGGAGTTGCTAGAATAGACCAGTGTTCTGTTTTCAGCAATTCAGTTAATTCTTTTACGGGCCTGTGTGTGTTCAGCCAATGATAATGCATTTTCTAATTTCAATATTTTTACGTAAACAGTATGGCTACAGACAAGTGAGGAAACTTTGCAAATAACTGTTTTTTTTTTCATGACAGAAAATGTGTGTGTGTGTGTGTGTGTGTGTGTATATATATATGTATGTATATATGTATGTATATCCAGTGCCTTGCAAAAGTATTCAGACCCCTGACTAATTCTCTCATATTACCGAATTACAAATGGTACATCGAAATTTTGTTCTGTTTTGATATTTTATTTTTAAACACTGAAACTCGGAATCAATTATTGTAAGGTGACATTGGTTTTATGTTGGGAAATATTTTAAGAAAAATAAAAAACTGAAATATCTTGCTTGCATAAGTATTCAACCCCTGTGCTGTGGAAGCTCACAGTTTGCACCTGTGAACCATTAAAGTTGCTGTCACATTTTCTGGAT
>NC_054537.1:521493-551493 GCF_017654505.1 Polyodon spathula
AGCAGAACATTGCTTTTATCCCTTAAGTTGTACTGTAGTGTCAATAAACTAGAGGGATGTGTTTTAGTAATAGCACCACATCTTCAAATGCTCCTCTCGTAAACCGTTTTTAGATGGTGACAAGTGCATCAGTGCCATGTACAGTAAACACGTAAGCCACAAACCTAAGAGTGCCCTTCACTTTGATCTATTGTGATGTGATTTTCAGAGCCAGCGCTTTAAGAGTTTGGCTTCATAATTGGAACACAGCTCTGTTGCATGTGTCTCCAGGTGAAGTGTGAGCGCTGTGTTAGTGACATTCACCTTCCATCTCGCATGGATGCCTGTGAGGTTATGTGTTCAATCAGGAGAGGTAACAGGATAGGACACAGACCTGCAGTGTTTGTGTTTAAAGTGCTTTTACAATGCAGGAGCTGTCCATTTTAACAGAGTGCACTGCAGTTAATAGCAAGTGTTGGTGACTGGGCCAGGGCTTCTGCGTGTTTCATTTCACTGTGAGTGGGCAGTTTAGCTTTGCTTGACAAGTGTGTGTTTAAAGGGCTTTTAATTGGTAATGAAATGACACTGGCTGTTAATCCCTGGCCTCCAGTTTCTGTCTTTTTATAATGATTTAGCGGCTGTGACAGTGATGGACAGTAATGTAGTACAGTCGTCCCCACATATAGGAATGCCTCCTGGGAGCACAGTTCGGCTAAGTGAACACTCTTGTGGTGAAACAGATTTTTCTCCCATTGTAAATGCTCTGCCTAAAGGAACCAGAACTTCACTTAAAAGACCACCTTTTTGGCACCAATAGCGATTCGTTCACAACTGATACAGTAGTGTTTTTGTAACCTGATAACTCATCAAAGTTAAATTCAAATGGTTTATTCAATCTTTTGTAAACTGACTTGTCATTGCGAGGGTGTCTAGAGGAACACGGTTTATTCAGTGTTTCCAGAACTGCCATCATTTATCATTGCTGCGTTTTGCATTCTGATTTCCATGAGTGCACCGCATTGCTACAGAATGGTATGTAAATACAGCGAAACTCGCAGCTGTTTCTCTTGCTACAAAAAGGTGGAAATTGTTTAATCTCTTGGAAAAAAAAACAGAATCAGACACAAGTCACCAAGCAATTTGATGTTTCTTGTTCTGGTGAGATGCTTCACCATTCTGTTAAATAATTTTGTGCATGTCTTGAATATTGCTCCTGTACTGTGTTTATAATTAATCTAGAGCTGCTGCCTCATTTAACATGTGTAGGGGTGCTGTGTTCATTTACTTTGACAGCTGGTTCATTAACGTTGGGTTATTAACGTTAGTTTCTTTATTATTCTAGTTTATTAATACACTTGCCTGTTGCTTTTCTTTTACTTATCCAGTTCATTTCATATGTTGATGCACATGGGTCATGACAGTAATACATGTTTACTGATTGATTCATATTGTGTCTGGTAGTCAACTTTGACTGCACCGAGCGGGAGGCCCCGTGGGGGCTCTGCTGAGCTCCGAGTGCTGGCTGTGTTTGACTGCACCGAGCGGGAGGCCCCGTGGGGGCTCTGCTGAGCTCCGAGTGCTGGCTGTGTTTGACTGCACCGAGCGGGAGGCCCCGTGGGGGCTCTGCTGAGCTCCGAGTGCTGGCTGTGTTTGACTGCACCGAGCGGGAGGCCCCGTGGGGGCTCTGCTGAGCTCCGAGTGCTGGCTGTGTTTGACTGCACCGAGCGGGAGGCCCTGTGGGGGCTCTGCTGAGCTCCGAGTGCTGGCTGTGTTTGACTGTACCGAGCGGGAGGCCCCGTGGGGGCTCTGCTGAGCTCCGAGTTCTGGCTGTGTTTGACTGCACCGAGCGGGAGGCCCCGTGGGGGCTCTGCTGAGCTCCGAGTGCTGGCTGTGTTTGACTGCACTGAGCGGGAAGCCCCGTGGGGGCTCTGCTGAGCTCTGAGCAGCTCTGAGTGCTGGCTGTGTTTGAGTGCAGAAGGCTTGTTTGTTGAGGAGCTGCTGGAATGGAATGTGATGCTCATGCAGGCAGAGTGTGGTTTCCTGTCTCTCTCGCCCCCTCGTCCAGCCTGAACATGGAGGGACGCGGAGGGGACTGGTCTCTTTAGACGCACAGGGGGAGTGAGCAACACATACACTAAGTCTATCTTACAGTAGCTCTAACATATTGTAAAAATACTGGAAATTACAGTATATCCTTCAGCTGTTGTATTTTGCCCACCCCTGAAGTCCCAGGTAGATGTTGTGGGTAGGTGTTTTAGCACAGTTGATTTCATTAGCTCGTCAGTCATGGTAATGTAAACATGTCATTTCATTTAATGCAGTGCCTTTTAAAAATGAAAACACTACCGTTAGCCTAATCATTTAATTTATTAGCCTTAGTAAATGCACAATAGTTTTCACCTAATTAACTTTTTTATTGACATGTGAAGAAATGCATTTAAGTGACCAGTTCTGCTGTGTTGATTTTTAACAAATTATTGTCCTACCAAAGTAATGTCTGCTTACGTACAGCAGATCTAGTGTAGAAATGTGGCTTGATTTACAAACAATCGCCTGAGTGGTTTCGGGCCGTGCTATAGATCTCTCTTGAGGTACTGTTCTTTGCAAGCTTGCAACAGTGTGGGGCTGCAGACAAGCTGCAAAGGATTCAAAATTGTACATTTCTCTTCCTTATTCAAAGCTTTTTTTTTTTCATTTGACTCCCCAGATTTTTGAGTAATTGAACTAGCCTCCTTGCCTTAAAACCGAATTTGTGCACAAGTGCAACCTTGCTGTAACTGCCAGGGCTGGAGTTGACTGCACACTGCAGCATAGTTTTTAGATTCAGCCCTTTCTTGTGAAGGGGTGAGGTTTTTGGACTGGGCATTCCTGCTGTAGCTGAAAGCTCAAAACAAAGATTTGTGGTGTTTGTGCACAAAAAGTACTCGAGCAGTCTGAACAGTTCTGAGTGTAATCCTGAAGTCATGTTGTTGACAGTAGCCTAGGTAACAGACTTTACAGTATTTAAACCTGGCCAGTTGTGTTAATGGAACCTATGAAATGTACACGGATGGAAATAGGACTCCTCCCGCACAGCAGTTGAAGACACATGTGAGCTTGTTACCTGCACACTGTGGATAGTCAGACTTGTAGTAAAACCAGGAACAGGTGAAACTACCATGCACTAGGAGTCTTATTTCCATCCCATAGTAAGCTATGGTTTTTGTACCTAGTGATTCTGTGAAGTATATATGTGTGTGTGTGTGTGTGTGTGTGCGTGCTTTTTAAAATATAATTTGTTACAGCTCTTAAACTTGCACATGATTTACTTGGTTTCAGATTTTGTTAACAGTATTTCAAATGTTAGAATATTGAAATCCAATTTAGAGGTGTCCTGAAACAGTACCTGCAGCAGTGCATGTACTGTATGCCTTACACACAGTACAGTACTGTACCCTGGTAAATGAGACCACTACATTATTAAAGAGGAATTCTCAACTGAAATCACAAAACAGATTCCTCCTCGCTGCAGGGCTGGAGTTAGAGAGCCCGTTCCTCCTCCTCGCTGCAGGGCTGGAGTTAGAGAGCCCGTTCCTCCTCCTCGCTGCAGGGCTGGAGTTAGAGAGCCCGTTCCTCCTCCTCGCTGCAGGGCTGGAGTTAGAGAGCCCGTTCCTCCTCCTCGCTGCAGGGCTGGAGTTAGAGAGCCCGTTCCTCCTCCTCGCTGCAGGGCTGGAGTTAGAGAGCCCGTTCCTCCTCCTCGCTGCAGGGCTGGAGTTAGAGAGCCCGTTCCTCCTCCTCGCTGCAGGGCTGGAGTTAGAGAGCCCGTTCCTCCTCCTCGCTGCAGGGCTGGAGTTAGAGAGCCCGTTCCTCCTCCTCGCTGCAGGGCTGGAGTTAGAGAGCCCGTTCCTCCTCCTTGCTGCAGGGCTGGTTAAAGAGATGAGGTCACTCTTCTCAAGTGGATTGCAGGCTGCCAGGGCTGGATCACAGGCAGAAAACCCCGGTGTGAACTTTAAACAGCCTGAGCAACGACATGATGAACAAGCCCCAAGGACTTTATTTACCAAAAGCCTCTTTAAAATACAATTTGCTTTTTAAACATTTATTGCCAGGTTGTTTTCCTGTGTCTAGATTACAGTCCTGTTAGGTACTTTGTGCATTGGCAGGTAGAAATAAAGAGTTTGCCCTTTTGAACTGCAAGTTGTTTTTGTAGTGTTTACAGTGACATTGCTTGGCTGGTTTGTAGATTGATATAAATACAGAGCTGCAGTGGTGCAGATTACATGCTCATGGCTGGTTTGTGGATTGAGATGAATACAGAGCTGCAGTGGTGCAGATTACATGCTCATGGCTGGTTTGTAGATTGATATAAATACAGAGCTGCAGTGGTGCAGATTACATGCTCATGGCTGGTTTGTGGATTGAGATGAATACAGAGCTGCATTGGTGCAGATTACATGCTCATGGCTGGTTTGTGGGTTGAGATGATTACAGAGCTGCATTGGTGCAGATTACATGCTCATGGCTGGTTTGTGGATTTTAGATGAGAAAAGATGAAATTCTAGATGAGAAAAGGCCATTCGGCCCACCTATGCTCGCTGTCTTTGATGCCAGCGTGGTCCATTCGCTCTCAGGAGAGGAAAAACAGAAAACCCCTAAACATGTTAGGGGAAATGAAACCTCTGAGAATCTGTGGCTAAATGGACCTCCCTTCCTCCAGATGGCTAGCTAAAGGTCGTCTAGTGGTCACAGAGGGTTGTACGTTATTGTTCATGACAGCATCCAGTCTATTCTTGAAGGTCTGTGCTTCAACAACTCTGTCTGGCAGCCTGCTCCAATGGCTCGCCACCCTTTCTGTTAAAAAGCTCGTTCTCCCCTCGGTTCTGAGTATGCCCTTCTCCCCTCGGTTCTGAGTATGCCCTTCTTCAACTTCCACCTGTGGCCCCTGGTTCTGTTCTCTGTGACCTGTGAAATAATTCTCAGCAGTTACTTTAAGCCCGTTGACAATTTTAAATACCTCTAAGTCGCCCCTGGCTCTCCTCCTTTCTAGGCTATACAGATTCATCTCTTTGAGTCTATCTTCACATGAAATGCCCTTCAATCCTGGAATAAATCGTGTTGCTGTCCTTTGTAAAAGCCTCAATGTCTGTATTGCTTTCCTCTGTAAAAGCCTCAATGTCTGTCTTATGAACTGGACACAGTATTCTAGGTGTGGCTGTACCAGTGCGGTTTATAATTTCAATGCATCTTGATCTCAGTTCAGCTGTCTTGAATATATAACATAACATTCTATTTGCTTTTTTTTATGGTGTCTCCGCACTGTCTAGTTGGCTTAAGAGATTCATCCACTCCTTCCCCCAAGTCCTTTTCATTCATAACCTCCTCTATTTCGTTACTATTCATGCTGTACTGGCCTGTTATGTTTTTGCACCCTTTGTGCAAGACTTTGCATTTATTCACGTCTGCCATGTGTCAGCACAAGCTTGAATCTTGTCTAAATCTCTTTAAAGCTGCTGATTGAATGCTGGCTACCCTCTAATAGGTGGTTTCACATGCACCCAGATTAGCACAATTACAGATTCTTTATTACAAACCCAAGCCTCTCCCTTGGTCCTTCAGTAATCACAAATCCACTACTGTTTCAACAGTGTTATCTGTATCTCAGGTCCCCGTGCACTGACAGGTAGTGTGCAGAGTTTTCTGACAGCGCTAATTACTAGAACTCAAAGTCTTTATTCCTTTTAGCCCTGTAATACCCAAACATTTTTTAAACTAGAAAAGCTTTTTTTTTTTTTTTTTTCCTTGTCCGTTAACACATAGTGTCCTGCATGTGAAAAAGTCTGACTTGTGAGGCTGGATTTACAAAATAATAATATAGAGGAGTGGATAAGTATCGTATCAGAGGAGATACAGGAATGAGCATTACAGAGTTCAATAATAATATAGAGGAGTGTCTAAGCATCGTATCAGAGGAGATACAGGATTGAGCATTACAGAGTTCAATAATAATATAGAGGAGTGTCTAAGCATCGTATCAGAGGAGATACAGGAATGAGCGTTACAGAGTTCAATAATAATATAGTGGAGTGTCTAAGCATCGTATCAGAGGAGATACAGGAATGAGCGTTACAGAGTTCAATAATAATATGGAGGAGTGTCTAAGCATCGTATCAGAGGAGATACAGGACTGGGAGTTACAGAGTTCAATAATAATAGAGGAGTGTCTAAGCATCGTATCAGAGGAGATACAGGAATGAGCGTTACAGAGTTCAATAATAATATGGAGGAGTGTCTAAGCATCGTATCAGAGGAGATACAGGACTGGGAGTTACAGAGTTCAATAATAATACAGAGGAGTGTCTAAGCATCGTATCAGAGGAGATACAGGAATGAGCATTATAGAGTTCAATAATAATATAGAGGAGTGTCTAAGCATCGTATCAGAGGAGATACAGGAATGAGCGTTACAGAGTTCAATAATAATATGGAGGAGTGTCTAAGCATCGTATCAGAGGAGATACAGGACTGAGAGTTACAGAGCTTTCGCTGTATATTGTAAAAACGGTCCTGTTGCACTGCATCCTACACCGGGGCCTTGCTGAAATAAATGAAGCAGTGGTTTCAATGTAATTTGCAGGGCTTGTTTGGGGTGGTTTCAGTGTAATTTGCAGGGCTTGTTTGGGTGGTTTCAGTGTAATTTGCGGGGCTTGTTTGGGTGGCTTCAGTGTAATTTGCGGGGCTTGTTTGGGTGGCTTCAGTGTAATTTGTGGGGCTTGTTTGGGTGGTTTCAATGTAATTTGCAGGGCTTGTTTGAGGTGGTTTCAATGTAATTTGCAGGGCTTGTTTGAGGTGGTTTCAATGTAATTTGCAGGGCTTGTTTGAGGTGGTTTCAGTGTAATTTGGAGGGCTTGTTTGGGTGGTTTCAGTGTAATTTGCAGGGCTTGTTTTGGGGCGGTGTTGGAAAACATGGATTGAGAATTGATTAGCAGTTTGCTACGCATGTGGACTGGCAGAGCTATACTGGTGTTTTTTCTGAAAAGAGGCTAATATTGCAGATAGCAGACTGTTTGGTTCAAATTGCATGTACTGCTAACCACTGATAGAGACGATACGTCTACAAACTGCCCAACAATGACTGCAAGCTAATGAGATAACAATGCTGTGGACTAGAAGGGAACAGGCTCTAGACTTCAGAGAGATCAAAAGAGATAATGCCACTGGCATCAAAGGGGGTCGCAAGGAGATAACAAAAGGCAGATGTATGGACCTTTTGTCTCCAGGAGTGTGAAGAATGCACTGAGTTCAGAGGTTGTCACATTAGACTACACACACACACACACACACACACGCACACACACACACACACACACACACACACACTAAATTAACAGAATAATGTGTTGTACCTTGACCATTGGTTAAGTGTAAGAGAAAGGGGAGGTGGACCATCTATACAGAAGGGTATTTAATGTCACGCAAACATTGTAATGTTGAGTATTGTGTTTGTCCTGTACCTGGGACCAGACTCCCTGCATATTTCAATAAACCTAACAACTGGTTGAAGAAAAGGACTCTGTGGATTTTCTTGAATCTACTTACTCACCATCTATTTTTTGTAAGTTACTTCAGGTGGTTTCAGTGTAATTTGCAGGGCTTGTTTGGGGCGGTTTCAGTGTAATTTGCAGGGCTTGTTTGGGGTGGTTTCAGTGTAATTTGCAGGGCTTGTTTGGGGTGGTTTCAGTGTAATTTGCAGGGCTTGTTTGGGGCGGTTTCAGTGTAATTTGCAGGGCTTGTTTGGGGCGGTTTCAGTGTAATTTGCAGGGCTTGTTTGGGGTGGTTTCAGTGTAATTTGCAGGGCTTGTTTGGGGCGGTGTCAGTGTAATTTGCAGGGCTTGTTTTGGGGCGGTTTCAGTGTAATTTGCAGGGCTTTTTTGGGGCGGTTTCAGTGTAATTTGCAGGGCTTGTTTTGGGGCGGTTTCAGTGTAATTTGCAGGGCTTTTTTGTGGCGGTTTCAGTGTAATTTGCAGGGCTTGTTTGGGGTGGTTTCAGTGTAATTTGCAGGGCTTGTTTGGGGCGGTGTCAGTGTAATTTGCAGGGCTTGTTTGGGGCGGTTTCAGTGTAATTTGCAGGGCTTGTTTGGGGCGGTTTCAGTGTAATTTGCAGGGCTTGTTTGGGTGGTTTCAGTGTAATTTGCAGGGCTTGTTTGGGGTGGTTTCAGTGTAATTTGCAGGGCTTGTTTGGGGTGGTTTCAGTGTAATTTGCAGGGCTTGTTTGGGGCGGTTTCAGTGTAATTTGCAGGGCTTGTTTGGGGTGGTTTCAGTGTAATTTGCAGGGCTTGTTTGGGGTGGTTTCAGTGTAATTTGCAGGGCTTGTTTGGGTGGTTTCAGTGTAATTTGCAGGGCTTGTTTGGGGTGGTTTCAGTGTAATTTGCAGGGCTTGTTTGGGGTGGTTTCAGTGTAATTTGCGGGGCTTGTTTGGGGTGGTTTCAGTGTAATTTGCAGGGCTTGTTTGGGGTGGTTTCAGTGTAATTTGCAGGGCTTGTTTGGGGCGGTTTCAGTGTAATTTGCAGGGCTTGTTTTGGGGTGGTTTCAGTGTAATTTGCAGGGCTTGTTTGGGGTGGTTTCAGTGTAATTTGCAGGGCTTGTTTGGGGTGGTTTCAGTGTAATTTGCAGGGCTTGTTTGAGGTGGTTTCAGTGTAATTTGCAGGGCTTGTTTGGGGCGGTTTCAGTGTAATTTGCAGGGCTTGTTTGGGGCGGTTTCAGTGTAATTTGCAGGGCTTGTTTGGGGCGGTTTCAGTGTAATTTGCAGGGCTTGTTTTGGGGCGGTTTCAGTGTAATTTGCAGGGCTTTTTTGTGGCGGTTTCAGTGTAATTTGCAGGGCTTGTTTGGGGCGGTTTCAGTGTAATTTGCAGGGCTTGTTTGAGGTGGTTTCAGTGTAATTTGCAGGGCTTGTTTGGGGTGGTTTCAGTGTAATTTGCAGGGCTTGTTTGGGGCGGTTTCAGTGTAATTTGCAGGGCTTGTTTGGGGCGGTTTCAGTGTAATTTGCAGGGCTTGTTTGGGGTGGTTTCAGTGTAATTTGCAGGGCTTGTTTGGGGTGGTTTCAGTGTAATTTGCAGGGCTTGTTTGGGGTGGTTTCAGTGTAATTTGCAGGGCTTGTTTGGGGTGGTTTCAGTGTAATTTGCAGGGCTTGTTTGGGGTGGTTTCAGTGTAATTTGCAGGGCTTGTTTGGGGTGGTTTCAGTGTAATTTGCAGGGCTTGTTTGGGGTGGTTTCAGTGTAATTTGCAGGGCTTGTTTGGGGTGGTTTCAGTGTAATTTGCAGGGCTTGTTTG
Organism: Polyodon spathula; assembly: GCF_017654505.1. Taxonomy (NCBI): domain Eukaryota; kingdom Metazoa; phylum Chordata; class Actinopteri; order Acipenseriformes; family Polyodontidae; genus Polyodon; species Polyodon spathula. The sequence continues at coordinate 530,778 of NC_054537.1, forward strand.
GGGTGGTTTCAGTGTAATTTGCAGGGCTTGTTTGGGGTGGTTTCAGTGTAATTTGCAGGGCTTGTTTGGGGTGGTTTCAGTGTAATTTGCAGGGCTTGTTTGGGGTGGTTTCAGTGTAATTTGCAGGGCTTGTTTGGGGCGGTTTCAGTGTAATTTGCAGGGCTTGTTTGGGGTGGTTTCAGTGTAATTTGCGGGGCTTGTTTGGGGTGGTTTCAGTGTAATTTGCAGGGCTTGTTTGGGGTGGTTTCAGTGTAATTTGCAGGGCTTGTTTGGGTGGTTTCAGTGTAATTTGCAGGGCTTGTTTGGGGTGGTTTCAGTGTAATTTGCAGGGCTTGTTTGGGGTGGTTTCAGTGTAATTTGCAGGGCTTGTTTGGGGTGGTTTCAGTGTAATTTGCAGGGCTTGTTTGGGGCGGTTTCATTGTAATTTGCAGGGCTTGTTCTGGTTGTTTTCCACAGGTGTGAAGGTATTGATATTTGTGTTTGTTTTCCATGTACAGTTTCCCAGTCGAACAGCTGCTTAAAGAAGCAGAGGAGTAGAAGCATCTTCAGCACCTTGCTGTGCTGCTTCCGGAGCAACAATGCAGAGCCGCCCTCCTGTAACAACAGCAGCAGCAGCAGCAGCAGCTCCCTCCCCGCGCCCGCGGAGGAGAACGGGACGCTTCCCAAGGTAGGACTGTGTGTCTCCCAGTGCGAGACAGGACTGTATTAGTGTACCGAGACCACACTCTCCATGGATTCAGAGCCCTGAAGACACGCACTGTACAGTACTGCAATAAAAAAAATGAGCCCACACTCTGATCTCAAATTCATTTAGAAGTCTTTTTTTTTTTTTAACTTGCTAAAATATTTAACTTTCTTTTTTATTTTAAGAGGTGAGGCAGACAAAAAGCACACATGTTCAAGTCCAGACACAGCACAAGCACAGAGTATATTTAACAAAGGTATCTGTTTAAAACAGGAAGAATTTAAAGTAGCAATTCACTGTACTTTTAGACAGTGCTGTCCAACAGGTAGTGTAGAGCAGGTGAGCAGATCACCAATAGTTTATAAATCAATGACCTGCACTAGATCTGCACACTGAACACTGAAATACGGCAGCATAAGAGAATTCACCAGAATACCAAGTTTATACAAAAAATACAGTCACTGAGGATGGTCTTGAATTGACCGAAATGTTTGCACTTTTCACTCCTACACTGTTTTTTTTAGCACATTTTGCCGGATTATGTTTTTGGATAAACTTGTCATTCTTTTTTGCTGTCATGTGGAGTAATGTTCAGTATGTGGATCTAGTGCATGTCTGCAGTGCAGAAATAAGGCACTGAATAGGTAGACCGTGTCACTGCGCTGGGAAGATGAGCAGGATTATCTCTAGCTACAGCAGCAACACATCCAATTAGATATAGATCAACACAACATGAAAACGAGGTGCTGTATCAGTGCCTGGCTGTCAAATATTAACATGAAGCAGAACAGCTGAGAAGGGCTCTCACAGTAATTTCATAACTGAGTGGATTCATTCTCTTCCGTGATCATGTCTCAAGAAATAAGCTGAAAACTCGGCTGCTGTACTATATTGCTAGTACTGTGTTTGATCTTTGTGGTCCTGAAATGTCATTGGCATGTACGTTTGATCTCCTGAAATGTACAAGTGACACCTGATCATTGCCTCCCTTTCCAGTGCAGTACATGGTGCTTACTCTAAAACAGACAGCGGTGTGCAACAAACACCCCACAAAATAACACTTTGTGCACACACAACATGTGCACACAGTTAATACACCTGGGATTTCACACGAAACAGCACCCAACTACAGTAGCATTTGCTCAAATGAAATTGAGGGAATTTGTACAATTTAATAATAATAATAATAATGATACTGATGGTCATGATGATGATGCCGTGCTGGGTATTGGAGGTGTGTGGTCCTGAAGGAAGCGACCCTTTACTTAGTGACAGGGATGTACAGTGATAAACAGTATAGTATACACTGGAGACATCAATACATTTAGTTTGCTACAGAACAAATGTGCAAAATGCAAGCATGCATGCAGTAAATGCATTCTTCATTCTGCATAGTTACTGCTTCACCGCATTGTACACAATAATGGAATGTGCATTGTGAAGACTGTTAATACTTTGAGTTTGTATATTCGGTGTGTTTGTAATTTGTTTGCAGGCTGTTCTTATATACATATCTATCTATGTGTGTGTACATTATTCATCTTTCCTGATTGTTGTTGTTTTTCTGTTTTTCTTTGTTTCCATTCCCCAGTGTGAGCAGGTGCAGGTCATTGCAGCCCCCAGTGTATGTACAGTATTATCCTTTTCATCATTGCTCTTTTGCATGCTGCCTTTGCGAATTGCCTGTTGTGTCCATCGATGGATTTGTCTGTTTTTTGTTCTTTGTCTTGAAAGCTGCAGTGTCCCTTCAAACTCCCATGTTACTAGCAGTGGTGTCATCCTGAATCTGAAGGCACTGGAACACCACTCCAAATACACATTCTTAAACGGGAATTATTCTCCAAATTCTTCTTTTGAAGCGTTATCTTGGCGGTTCACTGTCATTACAGCAGCCGCTTCACTGCATGCCATTCTGGGAAGAGCTTTGCTTGTGTTTGGGTTTACAGTCAGAGTCGATGCACTGCAAAGATGTACTTCGTCATGGAAGTTCCCAATAATCTTTTCATTGCATTAAGAGGACTACAGTAAAGACTGAATCAAACAGCTGTGCTCGACATGTGAGTCATCTCACTTAGCTTGCATATTAAATTTCAGCCGGATACACCACTATTGCCTTATACAGTAGCAACCTGTCTATTACAGAATAAGCTGTCAATTTCTACAGTATGGGGCACTACATTTTTAGCTTTAACAAAAGCAAAAACAAAGAACAGAAACACTAAATAAATGACTAACTGATTACTACGTGTGTGCTTGAGCTTGGGGTACTCCTGCCATCACCTGTCAAGCTGTCACTGAGCAGGTGATCATAGCTCATTGAGAGAGTTTGGTGCTGAAGTGCACAGTAAGCTGTCACTGAGCAGGTGATCATAGCTCATTGAGAGAGTTTGGTGCTGAAGTGCACAGTAAGCTGTCACTGAGCAGGTGATCATAGCTCATTGAGAGAGTTTGGTGCTGAAGTGCACAGTAAGCTGTCACTGAGCAGGTGATCATAGCTCATTGAGAGAGTTTGGTACTGAAGTGCACAGTAAGCTGTCACTGAGCAGGTGATCATAGCTCATTGAGAGAGTTTGGTACTGAAGTGCACAGTAAGCTGTCACTGAGCAGGTGATCATAGCTCATTGAGAGAGTTTGGTACTGAAGTGCACAGTAAGCTGTCAGCAGGTGATCATAGCTCATTGAGAGAGTTTGGTACTGAAGTGCACAGTAAGCTGTCACTGAGCAGGTGATCATAGCTCATTGAGAGAGTTTGGTACTGAAGTGCACAGTAAGCTGTCACTGAGCAGGTGATCATAGCTCATTGAGAGAGTTTGGTACTGAAGTGCACAGTAAGCTGTCACTGAGCAGGTGATCATAGCTCATTGCGAGAGTTTGGTACTGAAGTGCACAGTAAGCTGTCACTGAGCAGGTGATCATAGCTCATTGAGAGAGTTTGGTACTGAAGTGCACAGTAAGCTGTCACTGAGCAGGTGATCATAGCTCATTGAGAGAGTTTGGTACTGAAGTGCACAGTAAGCTGTCACTGAGCAGGTGATCATAGCTCATTGAGAGAGTTTGGTACTGAAGTGCGCAGTACACTATGACTAACTTTAACAAACCGTTGCTTTAAGTTGTGAAAGCAGAAGATGCCTTCCTAGGAGTGGCATTTTTCAGAGGGTTTAAAGGGAAAGAGCGAGGCTGTATTACAAGCCTGTGTGTGCTGTCTCATTTTTCAGAGGTTTTAAAGAGTGAGAGAGAGAGAGAGGCTATGTTACAAGCCTGTGTGTGCTGTCTCGTTTTTCAGAGGCTTTAGAGAGAGAGAGGCTGTATTACAAGCCTGTGTGTGCTGTCTCATTTTTAGAGGTTTAAAGAGAGAGAGAGAGAGAGAGAGAGAGCTGTATTTGTTCGGACACACACGACAGAGTAAAATCAGAGGTTTTTAGAGAGAGAGAGATCAGAGAGAGAGAAGAAGGAGAGAGAGAGAGAGAGGCTGTATTACAAGCTTGTGTGTGCCTTCTCATTTTTCAGAGGTTTTAGAGACTTTGACTTTTAAGATCCTTTATTTAAATATTGCAAATAAAATCCATTAATTCATCCATTATTTACCCAAATAAAGGTAAAACACAACAAAAGTTAAGATTCCTACTGCCTGAGCAAAATTTAAAAAATCCTAAAATACATCGTGTTCTCCTTAAAAACAGATTTTAAACAAAATAAAAAGATCATTAAAAAATCAATATTAAACAGTGTTTTTTTCTTTGTTGAAAACAGATAAAAGCCAAAAATAAAACACTGTAAAACAAAAATTAAATAAAATTAGAACAAAAACTGGAGCTCCCCCTCCTCACTCACAGCACACAAGGCGTCTCCCACACACCACCTCTCCTGAAAGTCCTTCAGGTTACTGACCAGTTTAAAATACTCAAACTCTACTCTGATCTGGCTGACCACGAGCACCCTGAACTGAACCACTAAACTGGTCAGTCCAGAACCAGAGAGTTGATTTTTCCTTGTCTTTAAAATAGCCAATTTTGCCTGTCCAATTAAAAAATTAATAAGAACACACCTGTTTTTCATTTTAAAACTGTATAGAACCCCAAAAATAAAAAGCTCCTTACTAAAAACGACCCCTAAATTATTCAGGATTCCCTGCAGTAAATTAAAAAGTGGCCGCAGCCTCTCACACTCACTGTAGGCATGAAAGAGAGTTTCCTCTGCTGAGCAAAAAGCGCACTGCTCACTGATGCTGGGGTCCACTCTATGGAGAAACCTGTCTGTGGACACAATGCAGTGTAGAATCTTCCACTGCAGGTCCCCCACTCTCTTGGCGAGAGGCGGCTTGTACAGCACCCTCCACACCGGCCTGTGCCCCTCCTCTACAGCCAAGTAAGCTCGCCACTTAGAGTCTACCAGACCCCTTAGCCTACTATACTCTGTGGCTTTAACACACAATTTGTATATATGTTTTCCATTCATTGTGTGAAAGATAATTTCCTCCACATTCTGCAATTTAAGCAAAGTCCCTCCATTCTCTCCACCCCCCTCACCTTCCTCACCTACTGCTGGTGACACGATCATCCCTGGAAATAAGGAAAGCTGTCTCTGCTCTGTGCCTCTGGACAACTCCTCCCTTAGGACTGCCTTGAGCCGCGGGGAGAGGCAGCCCCTCAACTCACCCATCAGTCTTTCTGCAAGCCTCTCTGAGTGCCAGCCTAGCTGTGCAGTTAGCTGGGAGGCAGTTAGCCAGCAGGAGAGCTCAAGGTTTAACAGGTGGACCATCCTGGTTACACCTGCTTTTAAAAAACTGGCACAGAGCGTCATCGACTGGAGGAACTTAACTGGAAAGAGTGGATTAAAAAATAGGGGCTCCTCAAACAGGTCCTGCCCTGTCAAGGACTCCACATCCCTTTCCACCCTCACCAGCTGCCAGGCTTTTAAAATACTTTGATAAAAAGGAGGAAGTCCTGCTTTACTAAAACTGGTGTTCTCAATTAAAAACAGGTGTTTTCCTAACCCCAGCCCCCCAAATCTATTGAGAAGGAAACAGGCCAGCCTCTTCCAATGAGCCTCCTCCTCAGTGTACAGGAGTCTCTGAACTGCCTGCAGTCTGAAGGCTGCCACCCTGCTGGCAATGCTGACTAGCCCCTGCCCCCCCTCATCACTAGGGAGGTAGAGGACTGCCGGCCTCAAACTGTGTCTCCCGCTCCAAAAGAACTCCAGCAACACTCTCTGGATCTCCTTCACCAGGCCCCAGCATACCAGCTTGTGCCGCAAGCTAGAGGCCACCAGATTATTAATAACAAGCACACGGCCCTTGAAGGACAGTTGAGCCAGCAGTCCCTTCCACCTCTGCAGCCGCCCCCTCACCCTGTCCAACAAACCCTCCCAGTTCTTTTTCATGTAGTTTTCTGTTCCGAGGTGCACCCCCAACACTTTAATACCTGTTCTGTTCCATTTCAGCCCCTCAGGCAGGAAAGGAGGGGTGCCCTCATCCCAGCTGCCTGACAGGAAGGTGTCACATTTTGCCCAGTTTACTCTGGCAGAAGATGCTCTCTGGAACTCATTTAGAGTCTGCTGCAGCGCTTGGACATCTGCATCCCCACTCACAAACACAGTCACATCGTCTGTGTAGGCAGACACCTTCACTGTGGCAGAGGAGGGTGTGGAGGGCGAGGAGGGCACTGTCCATCCAGCTAACCTGACCCTCAGCAGGTGCAGCAGGGGCTCTATAACCAGTGAATACAGCATACCAGACAGGGCACAGCCCTGCCTTATACCCCTGCACACTGGGAAGGGCTGACTCAGCCCATTGTTGATCTTTAAAATACTAAAAATGTTGGAATATAAAAGCCGAATATAAGAAATAAAACCAGGACCGAACCCGAAGGCTTCCAGTGTATGAAAGAGGTAGGTGTGGTCGACTCTGTCGAAAGCCTTCTCTTGATCCAGGGAGACTATTCCTACATTAAAATCACAAATATCACTTACAGTTAAAAAATCTCGAATAAAAAACAAGTTATCAAAAATAGAGCGACCCGGTATACAATGTTTGATCCATATGTATTACAGTTCCAATAACACTTTTTAATCTATTAGCGATTGTTTTGGATAAAATCTTTAAATCAGAACATAAAATTGACACAGGTCTCCAATTTTTAAGCTGGCATAGGTCTCCCTTCTTGGGCAGCAGTGTAACCACTGCCCTACGGCAGCTAAGAGGCAGTTCCTTGTGGCTGAGGCTCTCTCTCAGAACCTGGAGCAAATCCTCCCCCATTATATCCCAGAAATTATTATAAAATTCTGCTGGCAGTCCATCGATCCCGGGAACCTTTCCGCTGGAGAGCTGCTTGACAGCGGCGGTCATCTCCTGGTGGGTCAGCGGTGCGTCCAGCTGAATCTGCTCCTTCTCACTGAGGCTGGGTAACCCCTGGAGCAGCCGCTCAGTGTCCTCTATGTTGCACAGTTCTTTATTATAAAGTTCCTTGTAAAAACGCACCGCCTCTCTGCTGATTTCCTCCCGGGTGTGCAGTTCTTTCCCACCAGGAGTCCTGATACAACACAGCTGTCTACTGTCCGCTCTCTTCCTCTCCAGGTTGAAGAAGAAACTAGTGGGGGCATCCATGTCTCTCAACTCCATGAATCTGGAACGCACAATCGCCCCCTTCACTCTTTCCTTCAGCAAGCTCCCCAGCGCGATTTTCTGCTCTTTTAGGTTCTCCAGGGTCTGTTCTTTAAATTCTGAATTTAAACTTTCCTCTAGGAGGAGGATTTTGGACTCCAGTTCTCTCACGGCTGTGTTCAGTGACCTGGTTGCATTTATAGTATATTGTTGACAAAAACATTTAATTTGTATTTTGCCAATGTCCCACCACTGTCTTAAATCTTTATATTGTGCTTTTTCTTTTTTCCAAATTATCCAAAAAAGTTTGAATTGTTGCTTAAATTTTACATCTTGTAATAATTTTACATTGAAATGCCAGTAAGATGCTCTGTGGGGTTCTGATTGAATTATTACTGTAATTAATAGACAGTGGTGGTCAGAGAGACTACTGGGGATGATTCTTGCTTTGATAAATTTATTTAAATCGTTTTTAGAAGTATAAAACCGGTCTAGTCTTGCTCTATATACACAGTCTGTGTGATACTGAGACCAGGTGTATTGTCTTGAACTGGGGTGCAGGCATCTCCATATGTCAACCAGGTCACTGGACTCTAACAATGCAGCCAACTCTCTGGAGGACTGAGGGTGTGGTTCATCATTATTTCTATCAATATTAAAATTAACAGTACAATTAAAATCTCCTCCTACTACCACCACATCATTATTATTAATATTAAAAAGAGCTTGCTTTAATTTCTTAAAAAATAAAATTCGTTCCCCCCCTCTATTGGGGGCATAAATATTAATAAAAACATACACTGTACTGCCCAGCCTAGCTCTTACTTTTAAAATCCTCCCTTTCTCGATTTCATCCATATCTAGTAAAACTGCCCCCAGGCTGGGTTTAAAAAGCACGGCTACTCCTGCACTAGTACTAGCGCCGTGACTCATCACGCACAGCCCCTCCCACTCCGCTCGCCACGCCTCCTCATTCTCCTGATCCGAGTGCGTTTCCTGCAGAAACACCACCCCCGCCTGCTTCTGCTCTAAAAACTCGACTAGCTGCGCCCTCTTAAAAGACTGTCTGCAGCCGTTTAGATTAAAAGAAATAAAAACGCACCTTTCCATCATAGCTAAAAAAACTAACACACTAAAACAAGTAATAAAAGAAGTTTCATAAAACACAGCCATTTTTAAACAAGAGATTTTGAACCACTTTTAAGATCCTTTTTAATTTTCTGAACAATTTTTTTTAATCTATAACGTTTTGGCTGATCAAATTCTTCTATTGTGGCTTTCCTTGTTATAACGTGAGCGGAGTGGAGAAATAACCTTAGATCAGGGAAAAAACTCTCTATTTCTACTCCCCTTTTCCCTTTTGTTTCTATCATAAAATCATTTACCTGCTCAAGCGTGTATAACTTTTTCTTACTGACGGGTTGGCTATCAGGGATGTCTGAGATAAGCGAGGAGTCAGAGAGCTCCCCCTCCATCTCATCCGCGCTGTCCTCTCGCTCGCCCCCGAGAATCCGCTCCTCCGCAGCTCCCTCCGACTCCTCGACACCGGCCTCTGCCACAGCCGTCACTATTTCAGGCGGCTGAGATTCAGCTAGCGGAGAGTCTTGCACCGCGCCCGGCTCACCCTGCGCTGTGCTCTCTTCCTCCGCGTTGGGAGGGACTGACGCCCCGCCTGGAGCCCGCAGTCTCCCTGTCTGCACGAGTTTGGAGTTCTGCACTGGCTGCGCTCTGCCATTCGGCAGCTCTGCAGCCTTCCGTTGAAATCATGTCTTTTTCGCTACTACCTTGAATGATTCTTCACCATTCTCAGTAGTAGCGGTATTATCCTCCGAACCCGTCAGTGACAGGCTGCGGCTGGGTCTCTTTGTGCGAGGCCGTGGTGTTGGTGGTTCTGCTCCGGTTTCCTTCTGGATCGCCCCCTCCTCGGTCAGCACGGGCTCGCTCTGCGGCTGCGGTGCAGGAGCCGACTCTTCCTCCCGCTCACCCCCAACACCCCCGACTTCCTCCCCGCCAGCATCGCCCTGATCCTGCCCTGTCTACGCTTTCTCGGGCAGGCTTTCCTCTGGTGTCCCTGTTCTCCACAGTAAAAACACCTCATCGTTTCGATACTGACGAACACCATACAATTCATCCCTTCCACGTTAAAATTCCAGGCAACATTAATGACTTGGTTAGGATCATTTAATAAGACAAACGCCTGCCTTCTAAACGACATGACGTGCCTAACACTGTTATTTTTGCACCCCAGCGGGATTCCCTTAATCGGGGACACCAGTTTACCAAAACGAGCTAAATTCTTTTCTAATTGCTCATTTTTTAAAAACGGAGGCACATTAGAAATAATAACTTTCGTAACCGGGGTTACTAGAGGGGAAACCTGAACAAATTCACCTTTCACTGTAAATCCTTCCTCTACCAGCTTGTGTACCAGAGACACCTCCACTAAAAATATTACCAGTGCTTTATTCATTCTTGATGCCGACATAATATTTTCAAACCCCACCACCTCTCCTACTGCCAGCAGGCACTCCTCCACCGAAACCCCGGGGTCAGGCAGGCAACGGACCCCGTGTCGGCGGGTGAGAGCCCCCAGCCCTCCTGAACGAGACCCCATAACGGGATCTCCAAACACACACCACCACCAACAAACAAACAAACACACACACACACCACTAACCTACGAACAAACAAACACCCAAAAAGAACAACTAAGTAACTATCAAACTAAATACATAAATAAATAAATAAATACAATTTTAAATTTCCCGGTCCTACCGCACCGGCGTTCCACCTCTCTGCAAGCCCTTCCCACAATCCTCCACTAGAGAGAGAGAGAGAGAGGCTGTATTACACGCCTGTGTGTGCCGTCTCATTTTTCAGAGGTTTTAAAGAGAGAGAGAGAGGCTGTATTACAAGCCTGTGTGTGCTGTCTCATTTTTCAGAGGTTTTAGAGAGAGAGAGAGAGAGAGAGAGAGAGAGTAAGGCTGTATTACACGCCTGTGTGTGCTGTCTCATTTTTCAGAGGTTTTAAAGAGAGAGAGAGTGAGGCTGTATTACAAGCCTGTGGGTGCTGTCTCATTTTTCAGAGGTTTTAGAGAGAGAGAGAGAGAGAGAGAGAGAGAGAGAGAGAGAGAGAGAGAGAGAGAGAGAGAGAGAGAGAGAGAGAGAGTAAGGCTTTATTACACGCCTGTGTGTGCTGTCTCATTTTTCAGAGGTTTTAAAGAGAGAGAGAGAGAGAGTAAGGCTGTATTACACGCCTGTGTGTGCTGTCTCATTTTTCAGAGGTTTTAAAGAGAGAGAGAGAGAGGCTGTATTACAAGCCTGTGTGTGCTGTCTCATTTTTCAGAGGTTTTAAAGAGAGAGAGAGAGAGAGAGTGAGGCTGTATTACAAGCCTGTGGGTGCTGTCTCATTTTTCAGAGGTTTTAAAGAGAGAGAGAGAGAGAGAGAGAGTAAGGCTTTATTACACGCCTGTGTGTGCTGTCTCATTTTTCAGAGGTTTTAAAGAGAGAGAGAGAGAGAGTAAGGCTGTATTACACGCCTGTGTGTGCTGTCTCATTTTTCAGAGGTTTTAAAGAGAGAGAGAGAGTAAGGCTGTATTACACGCCTGTGTGTGCAGTCTCATTTTTCAGAGGTTTTAAAGAGAGAGAGAGAGGCTGTATTACATGCCTGTGTGTGCTGTCTCATTTTTCAGAGGTTTTAAAGAGAGAGAGTAAGGCTGTATTACAAGCCTGTGTGTGCAGTCTCATTTTTCAGAGGTTTTAAAGAGAGAGAGAGAGAGAGAGAGAGAGAGTAAGGCTGTATTACACGCCTGTGTGTGCTGTCTCATTTTTCAGAGGTTTTAAAGAGAGAGAGTAAGGCTGTATTACACGCCTGTGTGTGCTGTCTCATTTTTCAGAGGTTTTAAAGAGAGAGAGAGAGAGGCTGTATTACACGCCTGTGTGTGCTGTCTCATTTTTCAGAGGTTTTAAAGAGAGAGAGAGGCTGTATTACAAGTCTGTGTGTGCTGTCTCATTTATCTAAGTTCAGAATACTGTACATGTAATGCACTGGTGGGCAAAGTGGGCCCTTCCAGTCCAGATCTGTGTTCTGACAACACTTAAACTTCCAATTCAGGGGTACTGAGATGATACTCAATAACTTGAATTGCCCTTCCAGGACTGGAACTGCCCTGCTGTGCCCTGAAGTAAGAACTAAAAGGTGGTGTTTTGTTTTTTTTTTTCAAATTAACAATATTTTTTTGTAGCGTTACCAATCTCCTGATCGTGTACCTTACTTTCTCTCTCTCTCTCTCTCTCTCTCTCTCTCTCTGTTTCTTTCTGAAACTCGACAAGGGTGTTGAGGGGAGCTCACATCAGGTGTCATCGCTCATTCAAACATGTAATGTCATGCCCCCTACATTTTAATGTTTTTTATTCCAGCCGGGCTACAATAAGCAAAACCTAGAAGTTAATAAAAAAGCCGTGCCGTCCTGCACTTACCTTCTCTAGTAAACAGGCCCTCCGACGAGGTCCTGAGGGGGTGGCTGGGCAAAGTGCTTCCCCATGTTTCCTTAACTATACAGCTCAGCCATGTCTGTTTGTATTGCTACTGTAGCACTCATTTAGAATACATATGTTGAGCCAGAAGTTGTGTACAATGTAATGCTTGTTGCATGTTCCACTGCATCAAGCATCAGTGCTTGTTGGGAAGAACCTGTTCAGTTTAAGTTTGAGATTCACTAAAACCTGCTTTCCTTCTGCTGGATATCAGTGCAATGCCATACCTGAGCACTGCGTCTGAAAAGCTGGGTAATTTAGTAGATGAGTCTGTTGTGCAGCTTGCTGCTTGAAAGCCTACAGGGTGCTATGAAAGATTCTATTAACTAAAAGAAAGGGGTGGGGTAGATAATTAAACATGCATTCTGCCTCAGGACTTGCCCTTTGATCAGTGCACTACCGAGGCCTCTGGACTAATGCCAACAAAATAAAAGGAAATACTGCAATAAAAGAAAGAACGCACACACGCGCTCACACACACATACACACAGAAAATGGAGACCAGTCTGTAAAAACATTAAGGAAATATGTACGCAGCCATGCCAGTGTAATAAGCTGCAAACAGTACAATATTGCGCATTGATAACCAGGTTATTAAACCCTTCAACAGACACCACATTACAGAAAGAGCAGCACTGTATCATCGACCTCCCTTCACTGTCGGGGTTAAACGCGAAGAGAAGCGTGGAATTAAAGAGCAACCTCCCTTCGCTGCCGGGGTTAAACGCGAAGAGAAGCGTGGAATTAAAGAGCATCGTCCACCTCCCTTCGCTGCCGGGGTTAAACGCGAAGAGAAGCGTGGAATTAAAGAGCATCGTCCACCTCCCTTCGCTGCCGGGGTTAAACGCGAAGAGAAGCGTGGAATTAAAGAGCATCGTCCACCTCCCTTCGCTGCCGGGGTTAAACGCGAAGAGAAGCGTGGAATTAAAGAGCATCGTCCACCTCCCTTCGCTGCCGGGGTTAAACGCGAAGAGAAGCGTGGAATTAAAGAGCATCGTCCACCTCCCTTCGCTGCCGGGGTTAAACGCGAAGAGAAGCGTGGAATTAAAGAGCATCGTCCACCTCCCTTCGCTGCCGGGGTTAAACGCGAAGAGAAGCGTGGAATTAAAGAGCATCGTCCACCTCCCTTCGCTGTCGGGGTTAAACGCGAAGAGAAGCGTGGAATTAAAGAGCAACCTCCCTTCGCTGCCGGGGTTAAACGCGAAGAGAAGCGTGGAATTAAAGAGCATCGTCTACCTCCCTTCGCTGCCGGGGTTAAACGCGAAGAGAAGCGTGGAATTAAAGAGCATCGTCCACCTCCCTTCGCTGCCGGGGTTAAACGCGAAGAGAAGCGTGGAATTAAAGAGCATCGCACCTCCCTTCGCTGCCGGGGTTAAACGCGAAGAGAAGCGTGGAATTAAAGAGCATCGTCACCTCCCTTCGCTGCCGGGGTTAAACGCGAAGAGAAGCGTGGAATTAAAGAGCATCGTCCACCTCCCTTCGCTGCCGGGGTTAAACGCGAAGAGAAGCGTGGAATTAAAGAGCATCGTCCACCTCCCTTCGCTGCCGGGGTTAAACGCGAAGAGAAGCGTGGAATTAAAGAGCATCGTCCACCTCCCTTCGCTGCCGGGGTTAAACGCGAAGAGAAGCGTGGAATTAAAGAGCATCGTCCACCTCCCTTCGCTGCCGGGGTTAAACGCGAAGAGAAGCGTGGAATTAAAGAGCATCGTCCACCTCCCTTCGCTGCCGGGGTTAAACGCGAAGAGAAGCGTGGAATTAAAGAGCATCGTCCACCTCCCTTCGCTGCCGGGGTTAAACGCGAAGAGAAGCGTGGAATTAAAGAGCATCGTCCACCTCCCTTCGCTGCCGGGGTTAAACGCGAAGAGAAGCGTGGAATTAAAGAGCATCGTCCACCTCCCTTCGCTGCCTAAACCGAAGAGAAGCGTGGAATTAAAGAGCATCGTCCACCTCCCTTCGCTGCCGGGGTTAAACGCGAAGAGAAGCGTGGAATTAAAGAGCATCGTCCACCTCCCTTCGCTGCCGGGGTTAAACGCGAAGAGAAGCGTGGAAATCACTACATTGTAACGCAATGATGAGACCAGACCATGTGTCAAATCTGAACGTTTGTTAGTTCCAAATACCAAGCATTACAGTCTGCATTTAACATTATTGTTTAGGTAGCAGGGATTGGGCCATTGATCAAGTTATCTTCCCCTGGGAGAGAGCCTCAGACACTACATCGATGCTCGGGGGGGGGGGGGGTATCGGGAGCTTCTCCCCCAAGGAAAGGTCATTTGTCTTATATCTGTTAACACTAGTAGCACGTATTCTATCTAAACAATAACGTTCAATGCAGATGTAATGTGAGTATTTGGAACTAGTGCCCGCCCTCATTGCGTAACAGTGTTGTGAATTCCATGTTTGCCTTCACTTTTAGACATCGCATGCATCAGTATGCATTTTCAGTACTGAAGTGATATGACTCTTCACCGCTCCACTGTGTGCTTTGTATACTGGGGAGCAGCGTGGACAGGTAGAACCTGAGAGCTCCAGCACAGTTTCTCACATGTCTTCAACTTTACATTGACTTCCAGCCTCCAGAGAAATTCCTCCTCCCTGAGATCAACACATCAGATTATGGCAGGAAGTGTGTGGTGATCGACTTGGATGAAACTTTGGTGCACAGTTCTTTTAAGGTAACATTTAATGTCTCCTTCATGGAAATGTGCTTTTGTTTTATTTTTGTCAAAAACGCAAGCAGATCAGATAATGTCAGTAATTCATATCTTGGCTGTAACAGTATTAACTTAACATGATGTCCAAGTTTGTTTAATAAACCACCTTATAAAAGTGTCCCACAGTAAAAGCACAGCAAAGTGTAATAAAGCACAGTGACAGTATGGTAAAGAATAGCAAGGTTCTGGCTCCCAAGTGGTGCATCCGGTGAAGGCTCTCCGTGTGGAGTGCAGGATGCGCCCTGTAGCTTGGACGATTCAAGTCCAGGCTATTCCACTGCCGACCGTGGACGGGAGCTCCCAAGGGGTGGCGCACAATTGTCAGAGTGCTGCCCTGGGGGTGGGTGGATTAGGTAGGCCAGGGTGTCCTCTGCTCACCGCGCACCAGCAACCCCTGTAGTCTGGCCGGGCACCTGCAGGCTTGCCCTGATGAATGGGGCTGAGTTTTAACAGTTAAAGTGAAAGTCACAACTTGCAAAACAACACCGAGATAGACTTTGTCTTTTTTTTTCAAAACTTTTTATTTACTGCAGTGTAGTGAGTTTCTATAATGCTTAAAGATAGTGGCTGGGAATCACGTACGAGAGAATAAAGTCTCGCGGCACATAAAATATCCATCACTACTTTTTATTTATTTATTTATTTTGACCAGAACTGCTCAGAATGCTGCTCATAGTGCTTTCGTCACTGACACCCACTTCCTTTAGAGATTGTTGTAGCTTTTCAGACATTCTAAATTTGGTGGAAAATACAGAAGCTTGGTGTCTTAAAATATCTCTGCAGGATTTTCCCACGCTGAAAATTGCAGATATAAGAAAATAAGACATTACAAATGAGGGTAGGCCATTAGGCCCATCGCGCTCGTTTGGTTGTTAGTAGCTTATTTATCCCAGAATTTCATCAAGCAGCTTCTTGAAGGATCCCAGGGTGTCGGCTTCAACAACATTACTGGGGAGTTGATTCCAGACCCTCACGATTCTCTCTGTAAAAAAGTGCCTCCTATTTTCTGTTGTGAATGCCCCTTTGTCTAATCTCCATTTGTGACCCATGGTCCTTGTTTCTTTTTTCATGTTGAAAAAGTCCCTTGGGCCGACATTGTCAATACCTTTTAGAATTTTGAATGCTTGAATCAGATCGCCGCGTAGTCATAATATAATTAGATATAGTTATATAATTCTTTTAGCCTGTCTGCATATGACATGCCTTTTAAACCTGGAGTAATTCTGGTCGGTCTTCTTTGCACTCTTCCTAGAGCAGCAATATTCTTTTTGTAGCAAGGTGACCAGAACTGAACACAATATTCAAGATGAGGTCTTACTAATGCATTGTAAAGTTTTAACATTACTTGCCCTGATTTAAATTCAACACTTTTCACAATATATCAGAGCATCTTGTTGGTCTTTTTCATAGCTTCCCCACGGCGGGAGCAACTTGGAAAATGTGCTATTCCCTGCGCTGAAATTCTTACAACAGTCAGGAAAATCACGGCTCTGACAAGCCCATCTAAGATGAAGTCACCCTTTGGAAATCTACCCCTATGTGTCTTTCTCTCACACTGTACAGTCACTGATTCCCATTGTATTTAACAGATGGATTGATGTCTTTGATTATGAAGACCTCTGTATGTGAGTGCACTGGCTTTGTGCCTATGGGTATTTCACATGTAACTTCCAGCTGACTTGCCCAAGGTCACGCTGAATGTGGATAGGATATTCATGTTTATTTATCTGTTACACACCAGACCAGACTAATCATTCCGAAGCGTGACTGAGAACATTCTTAAGCAAGGCATCCAAGTGAAGCTGGATCTTTGCATTGTGCCGACTGTGACATGGCTTTGCTCATGGAACTTGCTGCCTGTGTTCCATCCACAGTAAACTTTGTGTACTGTACTGTAGGAGCAGTGATATAGAAAGTGGTTAGCTCTAAACATGGGCTGAGCTCCAGCAGCTCAATTCAAAATCTAGACTGTTTGTGAAGCTCATTGGCACCCCCTCCTGGCATGCCATACTTATTTCTACTTGAAGTGTTCCTGAACAGGCTGTAGCTTTTAAAACATAACGCATTACTTTCCATAGCTTTCTGCTTTGTTGTATGTATTCCTGGAATGTATTTTTCAACATAATCCCGATTGTTTTGATATTTTATGTTAACATATGCTTGGTCATAAATCCATTTTTCAAAATGCTGAACTTTAGGTGAGGAGGCAGGATCAATGAAATGTTTCTGAACTTTGGGAGAGGAGTCGGGATCAATGAAATGTTTCTGAACTTTGAGCACAATGATCCTAATAATGATCTGCAGTCAGACTCTGGTTTAGTGTCAGTCTTGGTTTGAGCACAGTGATCCTAATAATGATCTGCAGTCAGACTCTGGTTTAGTGTCAGTCTTGGTTTGAGCACAGTGATCCTAATAATGATCTGCAGTCAGACTCTGGTTTAGTGTCAGTCTTGGTTTGAGCACAGTGATCCTAATAATGATCTGCAGTCAGACTCTGGTTTAGTGTCAGTCTTGGTTTGAGCACAATTATCCTAATAATGATCTGCAGTCAGACTCTGGTTTAGTGTCAGTCTTGGTTTGAGCACAGTGATCCTAATAATGATCTGCAGTCAGACTCTGGTTTAGTGTCAGTCTTGGTTTGAGCACAGTGATCCTAATAATGATCTGCAGTCAGACTCTGGTTTAGTGTCAGTCTTGGTTTGAGCACAGTGATCCTAATAATGATCTGCAGTCAGACTCTGGTTTAGTGTCAGTCTTGGTTTGAGCACAGTGATCCTAATAATGATCTGCAGTCAGACTCTGGTTTAGTGTCAGTCTTGGTTTGAGCACAGTGATCCTAATAATGATCTGCAGTCAGGCTCTGGTTTAGTGTCAGTCTTGGTTTGAGCACAGTGATCCTAATAATGATCTGCAGTCAGACTCTGGTTTAGTGTCAGTCTTGGTTTGAGCACAGTGATCCTAATAATGATCTGCAGTCAGACTCTGGTTTAGTGTCAGTCTTGGTTTGAGCACAGTGATCCTAATAATGATCTGCAGTCAGACTCTGGTTTAGTGTCAGTCTTGGTTTGAGCACAATTATCCTAATAATGATCTGCAGTCAGGCTCTGGTTTAGTGTCAGTCTTGGTTTGAGCACAGTGATCCTAATAATGATCTGCAGTCAGGCTCTGGTTTAGTGTCAGTCTTGGTTTGAGCACAGTGATCCTAATAATGATCTGCAGTCAGACTCTGGTTTAGTGTCAGTCTTGGTTTGAGCACAGTGATCCTAATAATGATCTGCAGTCAGACTTCTGAGTCATGAGTGTTCAGAAGGGTGCAAGCCATTTACTTTTGATGGACAAGTTGACAGTTACTGATTTTGACTCTAATTTAAAGTGATTGTAGTAGCTAACTTTTTTAAAAAATTGTATTTGTTTGCTACATCCACTTTTTTAAAAGCCTGTCTGCATCCTCTTATCATTTCAAACTCTTACGCCAGCCTTAGAAAGTAGTCAAAACAAATTGAAATTGAAATTTGATGTGCTGTAGCCTTGTCTGTATTTACATTATCTGTCAGTCATTCCTGGCACCTCTTCTTTTTTTTTGTTTTAAATTTAGGTCCGGTTTTCTCCCCAGTTTAGTGTGCTCAGTTATTATCTGTATCCTTGGCACACTGATCACAACCCCACTGCCGACTCTGGGAACGGAGGCTGGAGCACGCGTTCTCTGAAACATCCTCCTGCTAATCTGTCATTTTTCGCACTGTGGATCCACAGCGAGGCGACCTATAGCGCTGGAGGACAACACAGATCTGGGGGCTCCACTGCAGAACCACAGGCGCCCTATCGGTCACAGGGGTTGCTGGTGTGTGGTGAGCCATGGATTGCCCTGCCGACCTAAGCCCTCCATACCCAGGCAGCGCTCGGCCAATTGTGCGCCGCCCCCTGGGAACTCCTGGTCACATAACCTGGACTCGAACCTACGATCCCCAGGCTACAGGGCACATCCTGCACTCCACATGGAGCGCCTTTACTGGATGCGCCACTCGGGAGCCCCTGGCACCTCCTTTTGAAAGCGGTGTGCTGTATCTCAGAGTCATGTCAGATATTGGGTACACTGAGGGCTGAAGGGGACGATAATGTGTGTTACTGGAGGTACTGTATTTAACACTGGTGCATTGCTCACTTCTCAGTGCTAAATAAAAACATGCAGGGCCGACACTTACTGTGTGATTTAAATATATACATGCAGAATAACGCTGCATTGGGGTTTCCTGCCTGACGTTCTTTGAGAGCAGTTCTTTCTGTCTCATGAACTGTTTTTCTTTCTTGACAGCCTATTAGCAATGCTGATTTCATCGTTCCTGTAGAGATTGATGGCACGGTCCACCAGGTGAGAGCTCTCTTTAAACCATGTATACAGCACTGCAAGCCATTTAGCAAACGCTTTCAGAATGGAACATTGCGCAGGTTTCAAATCATTGGGTTATTAATAGTAATAATAATCATAATAATATTGATGATGATGATGATAATAATAATGACACTATGGTGTATCATACATTCGGGGACACTTGGCATTCGTCCCATTTCAGTGCCTGAATTGCACTGCATTACAGTTCTGTTGCCAAAAGTTAAATCCATAGAAAATAGCAGTGCTTTTCTGCTTAGCATTGTCTTCAGGGCTGATGAAGGCAGTGCTAAGCCAACACAGTGTTTTTTTAACCAATAAAGTAATTTTTGATATGCGAGTTGCAAGGTTTCCTTTACTTTTTATTTTGATATTGTTTCTAACCCTACGCGCCACAGTTGACGTTTGTGATGTCGCGCCAGTTCTGATCTGTTTTGAGTATTCTAAAAATAACAAATAAATTTAAAAAATAAAAACACCACTTACAGCACAGCCTCCTCCCAGGGAGTAAACAGAAGCTCTGTTTTATGTACAAATCTATATTAATAAACTAAAATGAATGTCTGAAGGCTAATGTTAGGCCAGTTCAATCCCTATCAGAGTCAGCAAAAGAAAAGAAAGAGGGTGAATGAGAGCAAGAAAGAACAACACCTCAAACACATCGAAGGGGTTCAGTCAGGTTTCCCACAATCCCAAGCAGAGGACGGTTGTCCTTTCCAGCGACTGATACAGAGGTTGTCTGTGGGTGGAGTCTTGAGACACTGTGCACACTGGCTAGGATACAAACAAGGTGGTGCCCTGCTGCAGACCTGTGCTGCTTGTCAGGGGCACTGTCCCTTCTTAACCCTACTGAGGACAGCATGAAGACTCTTCAGGGCCCCTGCAGTGCTTGTGGCTTGTTTAGGTTACGCTGACGCTGGAGAAGCTGTGACCTGGTTCAAGTAATCCAGGATAGGCTGTGTGCTTCCAGATTGGCCTGTTCTCCATTACTTGCACTAGGGGTCGGCTGTGACACTCAGCAGAGAGACAAGAAGACTGTGCACAACGCCGGAGGAAGATTCATTAGTTTATTTATTCACTTGCAAATGTCTTCGTGGATATTTTTTTCAGGAACAGTTGCTTGAAATCTGGTTCCAGGAGACAGGGAGACCTAGCTTGATGCAACTGCTGTGTCAAACCCCAAGTCTCCCCTGCAATGCTGTGCAGTGGCCTGAAACCTAGTCTCCAGAAACCAAGTTCCAAGCCACAAATGGGTTCATGTTTCCTAAGTTTAAGACTGTTGGAATGTAATAGAGGGTGTTTTGATAAGTGTTCTCTTTTTTTTTTTTTATTTTTTTTTTTTATTTGAAGTCCGTGGTTCCAGTACTTGATACATTTTTTTTTAACCGAGACAAATGATCTGTAATAATAATGTAACCAGCTCCCGGTCTGACCTTGCGTGGGTTTTTATACCTTCACACTGAAACTTCAGTTCTGTGTACTGTTTAATCCCCAATTCTGACAAGACTTTGAGAGCTGAAGATGACATGTACTTGCAACAAGGGCTTCATTTACTATGACCGTCCAGTTACACAAGCTGGTGACAGAGTTGACCTGCAAAAGCAAGTCACAATCTCACGTCCCTCAGCCCTTGCACGTGTGTTAACAGGATTGATCTTTGTTGCAGGTTTACGTATTGAAACGGCCGCATGTTGACACATTTCTGCAGAAGATGGGGGAACTCTTTGAATGTGTTCTCTTCACAGCTAGCCTAGCCAAGGTGAGTCACTTCATCATTAGAATATATAATATATATA
>NC_054537.1:556493-573993 GCF_017654505.1 Polyodon spathula
GGTCGGGGGAAAACCCGCCCCCCCCACCCCCTGAGGTCCCCTCAAGTGTTTGGAACCAACCCACCGGGGGAGGAAGTGCCCGTCCCCCCCCTCTCCTTGGTGGAGGAGGTAAAGGGAGTGGAGCCCCCCAGGTCTCCATTCCCTCGGGTCGGCCCTCCCTCCTCCCCCTCCTCCCCCCCCCCCCCCCCCCCCCCCCCCCCCCCGCCCCCCCAGCCCCCTCCTCCACCCCTTCAAGGGCTCCAGAACCACGAGGGCCTTACGTCGTATCCAGCACAGAGCTCAAGAGGGCTGCTGTTGGTTTGTGTCGCAGAGAAGCAGCTCTGTTGCAGATCTTCCTGTTCAACCCGAGATGACAGCAGTGTGTGCTCAGTTCTAAAATGGAGACACACATCCTGAAGTCATAATGGACACAATACTTTTGTAGTTAAAATTTAAAACACTTATTTAAAAAAAATCTGATACGGACATCAGATTTTACAGTCCTTATAATAACTTCTTTTTATATTTACCCAAAAAAGAAGAAAAGGAAAAAAGTGTTTTGGGTAGTTCTGTGACAGTTTCATTTATATTTTTGTTGTCCTTTTCTTGCTGTGCAGGCAGTTTCTACTTGATCTGTAGTTGTTTACCTGACTCTTTCTTTTTCTCTTACTGAATGAAGTGCCTTTTACAGATGTTGATTTTAATGGGGGGGAAAAAGTTACGTTTTGTACACAGCATATTTCCAGAGGACTTGTCTTTTAATGACTGTGCTTTAAAAGAAATGACAGTGTCTCTTTATAAAGCACTGTTGATGCTAAAGGGGTTTTGTTTTTATCTGTGGATGCTGGGTACATGTCTCCACTCGGTCTTGTGAAGGGGGTTTCTTTTAAACTGGCTTCAGGTTCACCCCGTTCTGTGGAGCTGCTTTTATTTCTTCAGCAGTTTATTATCTGTAGAGCTGTGTTGGTGTCACTATAGCCTTCAAGGACTTTGAAAGACAAGAATGCATTTGCAATTGCTGTTGTAGCTCCTTTTCATTAACGTTATTTTAACACAAAACCCTTTTGATAAAAAAAATTGAAAATAATAAAAATCCCTGAATCACGGACAGGATTGGGAATGAATTAGGAGGCCAATGGTTTTGTTTTTAGATTGGTGCCATTTTACAGAAAAGCACCCAGTGAGCATTAAGTGTCACAATGTCTGACTGAGTGTGACAAGCCTGTGAGGCACTCTGTCAATGAGCTGGAGCGCACACCCTTATCCTTATATAGAGATTATAGGAGCATCATTACAAATACTCAGAGCGCACACCCTTATCCTTATATAGAGATTATAGGAGCATCATTACAAATACACAGAGCGCACACCCTTATCCTTATATAGAGATTATAGGAGCATCATTACAAATACTCAGAGCGCACACCCTTATCCTTATATAGAGATTATAGGAGCATCATTACAAATACACAGAGCGCACACCCATATCCTTATATAGAGATTATAGGAGCATCATTACAAATACTCAGAGCGCACACCCTTATCCTTATATAGAGATTATAGGAGCATCATTACAAATACACAGAGCGCACACCCATATCCTTATATAGATATTATAGGAGCATCATTACAAATACTCAGAGCGCACACCCTTATCCTTATATAGAGATTATAGGAGCATCATTACAAATACACAGAGCGCACACCCTTATCCTTATATAGAGATTATAGGAGCATCATTACAAATACACAGAGTGCACTCCCTTATCCTTATATAGAGATTATAGGAGCATCATTACAAATACTCAGAGCGCACTCCCTTATCCTTATATAGAGATTATAGGAGCATCATTACAAATACACAGAGTGCACTCCCTTATCCTTATATAGAGATTATAGGAGCATCATTACAAATACAGCAGCAAATAGCAAATGCTCTTGTAGTTGGAGATTTCTCAAGCATTTCTAAAGCTGGTAAATAGTGAGGATTGCTTTGATAACCAAGGGTCCGCGATGGCACACAGATTATGTTTTGTTCTGCTGTTGCTCAGCAGGATATGATGTTTTTCTTTTTTGTGTTTTTTTTTTTTTTGCAAAGAGAGGATGTGAAAGTGTGCCTCCTAGTGTTGGTACACAATTGCAAATGGATCCTTTCATTATTTAAAATGAGCCTCTTTTTTCTTGTGCATTCGTTCATTGATCTTCTGTTTTGTGGAGATTCATACAGAAGCCACCTTGGGGGCAAGCTGGTGAATGAAGCTGGATTTTGTATTTTTGTTGGTGCTGCTGCGAGCGCACCGTCACCCAGTGGAGTCGACCAGCAGCTGATGAAACTGTTCCTCACCGCTGTGCCTGCGCCTGGACATGCATCACCACTATATGCAATGAAGTCGCAAGACAGACTGCTTCATGAGGCGCTCCTGCTTCCTGCTCACTTCAGCTTCCTTGGGGTTTTTTTTTTTTTTTTTTTTTTTAAAGGTTTTATACCCATGTTGTCAGATACTGTAGGTGCATCTTCCTCAGTGTGCACAGTAAAGCTCTCTACAGCAGACAGTGTTACGAACCTTCAGTATAAAAACAATAAACGGTATATATTTACATGATACAAGATATTTGGAGGTCAGTCTGTTTTGCAGGTGTTTTGCAGGTATTTTCCAGCGTATTGCTGTGAATCCGGTAGGATCCAGATACGATGGCGGTATTGTCAGTTCTTCAGTATCTTTGTTTGATTTACATGCGCGCACACTATGTGCTAGCTGCATGCTTTATCTCTGTACACTATCATGCTCTGTATGTACTCAGCCCAGTCTCTCCAGAAGAACTCCTGTTCCTCACATACTAACTGCAGCATAGTGACACAGCTCATAATGACACGCACCACCTTTTTAGCAACTTTAAATAGATTTTTTAATTGTATTTTTTAATCTGTTTTGGGTATAAAATGACTAGCGCTGGCAATTGTTAGTGTGGAATGGCTTGTACGTACAAAATCCAGAGGGGCCTCAAGAGTCCGAACATTTTACGAAATGAAAAATAATCTAATAATAATTGTACTGTTTCAAGCACTGCTGTTGCACAACAAGCTGCAGTATGATATGTGTTGCAGATTCCCTGCCTAGACAACATGGCTCATTGATGACCCAGGAAACAGGAATACAAATATCTACAAAGTTCTGTGTTTCAAAATGAGTGTGCAACAGAAGGCCCTCGCAGTAAGTCGTGAGAATGTTTGTAGAAGTAGGAGTTTTGCCATTTGTAAATGCTTCACATGATTGATAGCCATTGTAGATTGTAATGGGGTTTTCAGAAACGCCTTTACAAGTCTATAGTGTGTCATTGGAAACCACTGCATTAGCGGATTTGGGAAAGAACGGTGTTCACTTTGTGAACGTTAACAGGAAGGCACTTGGTTTTGTGTAATACCCACAACAGAGATCTCATTTATTTGTATTCTATTTTATTTTGTATTTGCATGTGTGAATGTAGCGGTCGAGCGCTTTGTTCTGTATTATTCTGTGTTTGGAGCCGCTGCTGCAGAGTGCAGGGTTTTAACTGTAGAAGAGCTTTACTGGGTCTCATGTTTTCAGTGACGCGTTTCACAGTTTTGTGTCATATCCTCCAGACAATGACATGTCATATTAAAGCACCTTTTTAAAAGCACTGTTTTGTAGCTAATATCATTTTACTGTATCATACATGCTCCTGTAATAATCACTAAACACTTGGTGTGGAAGTGGTGATGTTGAGACACAAACATTGCCTTTGTTTTTAATTGCTTTCATTGAAATTGAATTGGCTTTGTTTACTTTTTGGTTTCCATGGAACATTGAAATTGTCTGAATTTGTTTCTGATTTTGAATTATAAAAACAAAAAAAAATCAAATAAACTATTTACACAAAACTGTTCAGCAGAATCTAAGGATTTTCACAATATTCTACTTTTACGCCCAGCTTCTGCAGTGCTTCTCTTTTTAAAGTCATAAACTCAGTGTAACATGTTGCAAGGAATTGCAAGGCTTGTTTTGACCCCAGGTGTCATTCTCCAAAAGTGTCTAATTTTTGACGATGTAGTTTTGCCCTTCCCAACTGGTCCCACAGTTAAACTTAGAATAGCAAGCAATCCGAAAAAGGCATTATTGTATGTTTGTCTATTTCAGGGATTAGTGGGTACAGAAGTCTTGTCTTTCCCTGATCTAACTAAGCACTCTGATTTAAGCTTGTTTTTATTCCTACCATGGTTACATCAGTGTTCAACAATCCTCTTCATTAGCACTGCTCTGATTACAGCATTCCTCAGTGAATCCTCTTCATTATCACTGCTCTGATTACACCATTCCTCAATGAATCCTCTTCTTTAGCACTGCTCTGATTACAGCATTCCTCAGTGAATCCTCTTCATTAGCACTGCTCTGATTACACCATTCCTCAGTGAATCCTCTTCATTAGCACTGCTCTGATTACACCATTCCTCAGTGAATCCTCTTCATTAGCACCTGCTCTGATTACAGCATTCCTCAGTGAATCCTCTTCATTAGCACTGCTCTGATTACACCATTCCTCAGTGAATCCTCTTCATTAGCACTGCTCTGATTACACCATTCCTCAATGAATCCTCTTCATTAGCACTGCTCTGATTACAGCATTCCTCAGTGAATCCTCTTCATTAGCACTGCTCTGATTACACCATTCCTCAGTGAATCCTCTTCATTAGCACTGCTCTGATTACACCATTCCTCAGTGAATCCTCTTCATTATCACTGCTCTGATTACACCATTCCTCAATGAATCCTCTTCTTTAGCACTGCTCTGATTACAGCATTCCTCAGTGAATCCTCTTCATTAGCACTGCTCTGATTACACCATTCCTCAATGAATCCTCTTCATTAGCACTGCTCTGATTACACCACTCCTCAGTGAATCCTCTTCATTAGCACCGCTCTGATTACACCATTCCTCAATGAACCCTCTTCATTAGCACTGCTCTGATTACACCACTCCTCAGTGAATCCTCTTCATTAGCACTGCTCTGATTACACCATTCCTCAATGAATCCTCTTCATTAGCACTGCTCTGATTACACCATTCCTCAGTGAATCCTCTTCATTAGCACTGCTCTGATTACACCATTCCTCAATGAATCCTCTTCTTTAGCACTGCTCTGATTACACCATTCCTCAATGAATCCTCTTCATTAGCACTGCTCTGATTACACCATTCCTCAGTGAATCCTCTTCATTAGCACTGCTCTGATTACACCATTCCTCAGTGAATCCTCTTCATTAGCACTGCTCTGATTACACCATTCCTCAGTGAATCCTCTTCATTAGCACTGCTCTGATTACACCATTCCTCAGTGAATCCTCTTCATTAGCACTGCTCTGATTACACCATTCCTCAGTGAATCCTCTTCATTAGCACTGCTCTGATTACACCATTCCTCAATGAATCCTCTTCATTAGCACTGCTCTGATTACACCATTCCTCAGTGAATCCTCTTCATTAGCACTGCTCTGATTACACCATTCCTCAGTGAATCCTCTTCATTAGCACTGCTCTGATTACACCATTCCTCAGTGAATCCTCTTCATTAGCACTGCTCTGATTACACCATTCCTCAGTGAATCCTCTTCATTAGCACTGCTCTGATTACACCATTCCTCAGTGAATCCTCTTCATTAGCACTGCTCTGATTACACCATTCCTCAGTGAATCCTCTTCATTAGCACTGCTCTGATTACACCATTCCTCAGTGAATCCTCTTCATTAGCACTGCTCTGATTACACCATTCCTCAATGAATCCTCTTCATTAGCACTGCTCTGATTACAGCATTCCTCAGTGAATCCTCTTCATTATCACTGCTCTGATTACACCATTCCTCAATGAATCCTCTTCATTAGCACTGCTCTGATTACAGCATTCCTCAGTGAATCCTCTTCATTAGCACTGCTCTGATTACACCATTCCTCAATGAATCCTCTTCATTAGCACTGCTCTGATTACACCATTCCTCAATGAATCCTCTTCATTAGCACTGCTCTGATTACACCACACCCTCTTCCATCCTCTTCATTAGCACTGCTCTGATTACACCATTCCTCAATGAACCCTCTTCATTAGCACTGCTCTGATTACACCATTCCTCAGTGAATCCTCTTCATTAGCACTGCTCTGATTACACCATTCCTCAATGAATCCTCTTCTTTAGCACTGCTCTGATTACACCATTCCTCAGTGAATCCTCTTCATTAGCACTGCTCTGATTACACCATTCCTCAATGAATCCTCTTCATTAGCACTGCTCTGATTACACCATTCCTCAGTGAATCCTCTTCATTATCACTGCTCTGATTACACCATTCCTCAATGAATCCTCTTCTTTAGCACTGCTCTGATTACACCATTCCTCAGTGAATCCTCTTCATTAGCACTGCTCTGATTACACCATTCCTCAGTGAATCCTCTTCATTAGCACTGCTCTGATTACACCATTCCTCAGTGAATCCTCTTCATTAGCACTGCTCTGATTACACCATTCCTCAGTGAATCCTCTTCATTAGCACTGCTCTGATTACACCATTCCTCAGTGAATCCTCTTCATTATCACTGCTCTGATTACACCATTCCTCAATGAATCCTCTTCTTTAGCACTGCTCTGATTACACCATTCCTCAGTGAATCCTCTTCATTCACTGCTCTGATTACAGCATTCCTCAATGAATCCTCTTCATTAGCACTGCTCTGATTACAGCATTCCTCAGTGAATCCTCTTCATTATCACTGCTCTGATTACAGCATTCCTCAGTGAATCCTCTTCATTAGCACTGCTCTGATTACACCATTCCTCATTGAATCCTCTTCATTAGCACTGCTCTGATTACAGCATTCCTCAGTGAATCCTCTTCATTATCACTGCTCTGATTACAGCATTCCTCAATGAATCCTCCTTCATTAGCACTGCTCTGATTACAGCATTCCTCAATGAATCCTCCTTCATTAGCACTGCTCTGATTACACCATTCCTCAATGAATCCTCTTCATTAGCACTGCTCTGATTACACCATTCCTCTGAATCCTCTTCTTTAGCACTGCTCTGATTACACCATTCCTCAATGAATCCTCTTCATTAGCACTGCTCTGATTACACCATTCCTCAGTGAATCCTCTTCATTAGCACTGCTCTGATTACAGCATTCCTCAGTGAATCCTCTTCATTAGCACTGCTCTGATTACACCATTCCTCAGTGAATCCTCTTCATTAGCACTGCTCTGATTACACCATTCCTCAGTGAATCCTCTTCATTAGCACTGCTCTGATTACACCATTCCTCAATGAATCCTCCTTCATTAGCACTGCTCTGATTACAGCATTCCTCAGTGAATCCTCTTCATTATCACTGCTCTGATTACACCATTCCTCAATGAATCCTCTTCATTAGCACTGCTCTGATTACACCATTCCTCAGTGAATCCTCTTCATTAGCACTGCTCTGATTACACCATTCCTCAGTGAATCCTCTTCATTAGCACTGCTCTGATTACAGCATTCCTCAGTGAATCCTCTTCATTAGCACTGCTCTGATTACACCATTCCTCAGTGAATCCTCTTCATTAGCACTGCTCTGATTACACCATTCCTCAGTGAATCCTCTTCATTAGCACTGCTCTGATTACAGCATTCCTCAATGAATCCTCTTCATTAGCACTGCTCTGATTACACCATTCCTCAGTGAATCCTCTTCATTAGCACTGCTCTGATTACACCATTCCTCAATGAATCCTCTTCATTAGCACTGCTCTGATTACACCATTCCTCAGTGAATCCTCTTCATTAGCACTGCTCTGATTACACCATTCCTCAATGAATCCTCTTCTTTAGCACTGCTCTGATTACACCATTCCTCAGTGAATCCTCTTCATTAGCACTGCTCTGATTACAGCATTCCTCAGTGAATCCTCTTCATTAGCACTGCTCTGATTACAGCATTCCTCAGTGAATCCTCTTCATTAGCACTGCTCTGATTACACCATGAATCCTCTTCATTAGCACTGCTCTGATTACACCATTCCTCAGTGAATCCTCTTCATTAGCACTGCTCTGATTACACCATTCCTCAATGAATCCTCTTCATTAGCACTGCTCTGATTACACCATTCCTCAGTGAATCCTCTTCATTAGCACTGCTCTGATTACACCATTCCTCAGTGAATCCTCTTCATTAGCACTGCTCTGATTACACCATTCCTCAATGAATCCTCTTCATTAGCACTGCTCTGATTACACCATTCCTCAGTGAATCCTCTTCATTAGCACTGCTCTGATTACACCATTCCTCAGTGAATCCTCTTCATTAGCACTGCTCTGATTACACCATTCCTCATTGAATCCTCTTCATTAGCACTGCTCTGATTACACCATTCCTCAGTGAATCCTCTTCATTAGCACTGCTCTGATTACACCATTCCTCAGTGAATCCTCTTCATTATCACTGCTCTGATTACAGCATTCCTCAGTGAATCCTCTTCATTATCACTGCTCTGATTACACCATTCCTCAATGAATCCTCTTCATTAGCACTGCTCTGATTACAGTATTCCTCAATGAATCCTCCTTCATTAGCACTGCTCTGATTACAGCATTCCTCAATGAATCCTCTTCATTAGCACTGCTCTGATTACACCATTCCTCAATGAATCCTCTTCTTTAGCACTGCTCTGATTACACCATTCCTCAATGAATCCTCTTCATTAGCACTGCTCTGATTACACCATTCCTCAGTGAATCCTCTTCATTAGCACTGCTCTGATTACAGCATTCCTCAGTGAATCCTCTTCATTAGCACTGCTCTGATTACAGCATTCCTCAGTGAATCCTCTTCATTAGCACTGCTCTGATTACAGCATTCCTCAGTGAATCCTCTTCATTAGCACTGCTCTGATTACAGCATTCCTCAATGAATCCTCTTCATTAGCACTGCTCTGATTACAGCATTCCTCAATGAATCCTCCTTCATTGTAGCTGCTCTCCAGGTACAGCCTGACCCAGCTCCTCCCGTTTGGTTACATCATTCCTCAATGAATCCTTCATTATAGCTGCTCTCCTCTGGTTACATCATTCCTCAATGAATCCTTCATTATAGCTGCTCCAGATACAGCTTGACCCTCCTCCTCTCTCCTCTGCTCACTTTTAAATTCCTACTTGTTTATAATTATACAGTGTTCTATATCTGTTAATTAACAATATACAGGTTGTGTGAATTCATCTCACACAGTTGCTTCATTAAACAGCTGCATATTGCTGTGGCTTGCAGCAGCCGCTGAGTAACGAGCAAACCCTCGTGCGTTTATCCAACACATCACACATTCAGGAGGACACAGTTTACCTGTGGCAGCTTGTACTTGTATACAGTGCATGCACATCATTGCTTTCAGACTCTTCATGGTCTAAATAAGAGTTCTATAGGAGAACCATTAATCTTGATTTTATTTCAGGAAAGAAGATGCTTTGCTCAGAGTGATGGGAGACTACCTGGTAATCATCTTTCTGTGCCACATTACAGGACCATGGGTATAATTAATTGAAATTCCAGAATATTGAATTGCAGAAACAGCAGTGTGCACATGTATTAGAGCACCCCATTGCTTCTGTAGTTCAGCAGTGTGCACATGTATTAGAGCACCCCATTGCTTCTGTAGTTCAGCAGTGTGCACATGTATTACAACACCCCATTGCTTCTGTAGTTCAGCAGTGTGCACATGTATTACAGCACCCCATTGCTTCTGTAGTTCAGCAGTGTGCACATGTATTAGAGCACCCCATTGCTTCTGTAGTTCAGCAGTGTGCACATGTATTAGAACACCCCATTGCTTCTGTATTTCAGAAGTGTGCACATGTATTACAACACCCCATTGCTTCTGTAGTTCAGCAGTGTGCACATGTATTACAACACCCCATTGCTTCTGTAGTTCAGCAGTGTGCACATGTATTAGAGCACCCCATTGCTTCTGTAGTTCAGCAGTGTGCACATGTATTAGAGCACCCCATTGCTTCTGTAGTTCAGCAGTGTGCACATGTATTAGAACACCCCATTGCTTCTGTAGTTCAGCAGTGTGCACATGTATTACAACACCCCATTGCTTCTGTAGTTCAGCAGTGTGCACATGTATTAGAACACCAAATGAAATGCAGCAGTCTCTTGACACAGGGGTGGTACCGACAGACTGGAAAATTGCAAATGTAATACCGATCCACAAAAAGGGAAACAAAACTGAACCAGGTAACTACAGACCAGTAAGCCTGACTTCTATTATATGCAAACTTATGGAAACTATAATAAGATCCAAAATGGAAAATTACCTATATGGTAACTGGGTGCTGGGAGACAGTCAACATGGTTTTAGGAAAGGGAGATCATGTCTAACTAACTTGCTTGATTTTTTTGAGGATGCAACATCGATAATGGATAATTGCAAAGCATATGACATGGTTTATTTAGATTTCCAGAAAGCTTTTGACAAAGTCCCGCACAAAAGATTAATTCTCAAACTGAACGCAGTTGGGATTCAAGGAAACACATGTACATGGATTAGGGAGTGGTTAACATGTAGAAAACAGAAAGTACTAATTAGAGGAGAAACCTCAGAATGGAGTGAGGTAACCAGTGGAGTACCACAGGGATCAGTATTAGGTCCTCTGCTATTCCTAATCTACATTAATGATTTAGATTCTGGTATAGTAAGCAAACTTGTTAAATTTGCAGACGACACAAAAATAGGAGGAGTGGCAAACATTGTTGCAGCAGCAAAGGTCATTCAAAATGATCTAGACAAGATTCAGAACTGGGCAGACACATGGCAAATGACATTTAATAGAGAAAAGTGTAAGGTACTGCACACAGGAAATAAAAATGTACATTATAAATATCATATGGGAGATACTGAAATTGGAGAAGGAATCTATGAAAAAGACTTAGGATTTTTTGTTGACTCAGAAATGTCTTCATCTAGACAATGTGGGGAAGCTATAAAAAAGGCTAACAAGATGCTCGGATACATTGTGAAAAGTGTTGAATTTAAATCAAGGGAAGTAATGTTAAAACTGTACAATGCACTAGTAAGACCTCATCTTGAATATTGTGTTCAGTTCTGGTCACCTCGCTATAAAAAAGATATTGCTGCTCTAGAAAGAGTGCAAAGAAGAGCAACCAGAATTATTCCGGGTTTAAAAGGCATGTCATATGCAGACAGGCTTAAAGAACTGAATCTATACAGTCTTGAACAAAGAAGACTACGTGGCGACCTAATTCAAGCATTCAAAATTCTAAAAGGTATTGACAGTGTTGACCCAAGGGACTTTTTCGGCCTGCAAAAACAAACAAGGACCAGGGGTCACAAATGGAGATTAGACAAAGGGGCATTCAGAACAGAAAATAGGAGGCACTTTTTTACACAGAGAATTGTGAGGGTCTGGAATCAACTCCCCAGTAATGTTGTTGAAACCCTGGGATCCTTCAAGAAGCTGTTGAGAGCAATGCTACTAACAAACAAACGAGCAAGATGGGCCGAATGGCCTCCTCTCGTTTGTAAAACTTTCTTATGTTCTTATAGTTGGTAACCTGAGATAAAATCTCCAAATTAGTGATTGTCTAATTTAATGGAACATTGCAATTAATTAAAAAAATAGTGATAGGCAAATTACGTGATTGTAAGATCAAGATACGAACAAACAAGGACCAGGTTCATGAATGGTTTTAACTCGTTTTCCTTGTTGTCCGTCCTTTGCCTTACGTTTTATTTTGTAAACTGATCATTTGTGAAGGATACAATGGGCTGTCAATGCTCGAGGTGGGATATGATCTTAGAAACTATTTGTGACAGGGCCGATATCCTTTTATGGACTAACAATTTCCCCTCATACCTTAGTAAACCTTCATGTTATTCTTTGAAATTGCAAAATACCTTGTAACCAGTCAAAGTAGTGTCTGTTAGTGATCGAATCTGGATTTTAACTGATGACTTATACACGTACACACTTAGAAGAAACAGTATTGGATAGTAAACAAAGGATACCAGTCATGAACAAAAAGACGAAGGTTTAGCTCCTAAATGCTTTAAGATAACAGTAATTAAAGCACAGAGACACATGCGACACGGACTTACAAATCTTCACCGACCTTGCATATACGTACGACACGCCCTCTCTTCAGCGTACTAGGTCCGTAGAGGGTGACGTGTACCACAACACAAAGTACCTCGTTCAACAGTCACATCGTTTAACCAATTACCATTTGACTTATTTACTGTTCAGTTACATTTTGAGGGGAATGTAAAATACATAAATGACAAGTCTTGAGGTGTTGTAATAAATGCGCACATTCCTGTATAAACGTGCAGTGAGTGTGAGCTGCAGACAGACAGCCTCCACGCACACTACGATACTCTGCACCAATCATATAGGCTGAGCAGGTTTCATCTCACTTGTATAATTGGTCCTCTATGTAAAACCTGAATGTTAAAGTGTCAGTATGGCATGCTGTGCAGGGAGAGAAGCTCCATATCCACTGCATATCCACTGTAACCATGGATTAT
Source organism: Polyodon spathula (assembly GCF_017654505.1). NCBI lineage: Eukaryota > Metazoa > Chordata > Actinopteri > Acipenseriformes > Polyodontidae > Polyodon > Polyodon spathula. Next base: position 569,060 of record NC_054537.1, read on the forward strand.
GACATGAATAAGCTCCTGAGCAAGGCTCAGCACAACTCAGCTTGATAGACCTAATCTTTCACTTCTTACCTGCCAGGTATGTATGCTGTGTGAATCTCTTGTCATTACCTATTGTTTCAATGCTAACTTCCTATTTCAGCATACAGTCATTGTTTCTGCTTCTGAAAACTGCATATCGAGAGAGAGAGAGAGAGGCTTTACACATGCCCAGTAGAGACGTGCAGCTGTCATCGTGTATTAGAAATAGCACACGCACGCAAACCCAGACTAGTAATTTGATAAATGTAAAATACCGTTTGGAGCTGTGTTTAGAAATTGTGAATGTGTATGAATTGCACAGCACTTTGTCGCAATGTGTGTCTCCTCCCCGCAGATATCACAATGGTTTATCCTGTGTTTGTTTAACGGTCAGCTGTCTGGTTAATGAAGAACTTTCTTCATCAATCAATCTCTGTCTAAGCAGCTTGTTAAACGTTGGTAAAATAAATACATATTTTACAAACTTAAGCTTTGTCTTTAAATGTGTGACAAAAACTACACGCTAGCAATTCATCAGTGCACTCGGGTGCGTGGAAGCGTGGCTGGGTTGGACAGTGAGTCCAGTTTTTGTGTTTTACTCTCCTCCTTCTCCATATTCTTTAGATTTTTCAATTACTGTTACCAATGTTTGTGTTTTTTTGTTTTTTGAACTTTTTATTGTCTGTCTCGCTGTGCAATTGTTTGAACTGAAGCACGTTTACATGCATTGTCTGTCTCGCTGCACACTTTGCAATGTGTTTGAACTGAAGCACGTTTACATGCATTGTCTGTCTGCACACTTTGCTGCTGATGCACGTTTACATGCATCGTCTGTCTCGCTGCACACTTTGCAACTGAAAAACTACATTGTCTGTCTCGCTGCACACTTTGCAATGTGTTTGCACTGAAGCACGTTTACATGTGCTGTGCTGAAGCGTGGCTGGGTTGGACAGTGAGTCCAGTTTTGCTGCCTTCGATGTGGGTGAGTAAACTTCTCTCCTCCTTCTCCATATTCTTTAGATTTTTCAATTACTGTTACCAATGTTTGTGTTTTTTTGTTTTTTGTAAAGCTGCACACTTTGCAATGTTTTGTCTGAAGCACGTTTACATGCAGTCTGGCTGCACACTTTGCAATGGATTAATAAAAACAACAATGTACAATGACCTCGGAAGTGCTGTCGCTTATTAATGCAAGACACGTTGCCTTGTTTTTCGGAGCAATGTTACGTTGTTGTGAATGCTGTGCGCTTGTACAAGCGCCTGGCTGTTGGAAGGAACATTGACTCGACTGGAAATCGCTGCACACTGCAATGTGTTTGAACTGAAGCACGTTTACATGCATTGTCTGTCTCGCTGCACACTTTGCAATGTGTTTGAACTGAAGCACGTTTACATGCATTGTCTGGCTCGCTGCACACTTTGCAATGTGTTTGAACTGAAGCACGTTTACATGCATTGTCTGTCTCGCTGCACACTTTGCAATGTGTTTGAACTGAAGCACGTTTACATGCATTGTCTGTCTCGCTGCACACTTTGCAATGTGTTTGAACTGAAGCACGTTTACATGCATTGTCTGTCTCGCTGCACACTTTGCAATGTGTTTGAACTGAAGCACGTTTACATGCATTGTCTGTCTCGCTGCACACTTTGCAATGTGTTTGAACTGAAGCACGTTTACATGCATTGTCTGTCTCGCTGCACACTTTGCAATGTGTTTGAACTGAAGCACGTTTACATGCATTGTCTGTCTCGCTGCACACTTTGCAATGTGTTTGAACTGAAGCACGTTTACATGCATTGTCTGTCTCGCTGCACACTTTGCAATGTGTTTGAACTGAAGCACGTTTACATGCATTGTCTGTCTCGCTGCACACTTTGCAATGTGTTTGAACTGAAGCACGTTTACATGCATTGTCTGTCTCGCTGCACACTTTGCAATGTGTTTGAACTGAAGCACGTTTACATGCATTGTCTGTCTCGCTGCACACTTTGCAATGTGTTTGAACTGAAGCACGTTTACATGCATTGTCTGTCTCGCTGCACACTTTGCAATGTGTTTGAACTGAAGCACGTTTACATGCATTGTCTGTCTCGCTGCACACTTTGCAATGTGTTTGAACTGAAGCACGTTTACATGCATTGTCTGTCTCGCTGCACACTTTGCAATGTGTTTGAACTGAAGCACGTTTACATGCATTGTCTGTCTCGCTGCACACTTTGCAATGTGTTTGAACTGAAGCACGTTTACATGCATTGTCTGTCTCGCTGCACACTTTGCAATGTGTTTGAACTGAAGCACGTTTACATGCATTGTCTGTCTCGCTGCACACTTTGCAATGTGTTTGAACTGAAGCACGTTTACATGCATTGTCTGTCTCGCTGCACACTTTGCAATGTGTTTGAACTGAAGCACGTTTACATGCATTGTCTGTCTCGCTGCACACTTTGCAATGTGTTTGAACTGAAGCACGTTTACATGCATTGTCTGTCTCGCTGCACACTTTGCAATGTGTTTGAACTGAAGCACGTTTACATGCATTGTCTGTCTCGCTGCACACTTTGCAATGTGTTTGAACTGAAGCACGTTTACATGCATTGTCTGTCTCGCTGCACACTTTGCAATGTGTTTGAACTGAAGCACGTTTACATGCATTGTCTGTCTCGCTGCACACTTTGCAATGTGTTTGAACTGAAGCACGTTTACATGCATTGTCTGTCTCGCTGCACACTTTGCAATGTGTTTGAACTGAAGCACGTTTACATGCATTGTCTGTCTCGCTGCACACTTTGCAATGTGTTTGAACTGAAGCACGTTTACATGCATTGTCTGTCTCGCTGCACACTTTGCAATGTGTTTGAACTGAAGCACGTTTACATGCATTGTCTGTCTCGCTGCACACTTTGCAATGTGTTTGAACTGAAGCACGTTTACATGCATTGTCTGTCTCGCTGCACACTTTGCAATGTGTTTGAACTGAAGCACGTTTACATGCATTGTCTGTCTCGCTGCACACTTTGCAATGTGTTTGAACTGAAGCACGTTTACATGCATTGTCTGTCTCGCTGCACACTTTGCAATGTGTTTGAACTGAAGCACGTTTACATGCATTGTCTGTCTCGCTGCACACTTTGCAATGTGTTTGAACTGAAGCACGTTTACATGCATTGTCTGTCTCGCTGCACACTTTGCAATGTGTTTGAACTGAAGCACGTTTACATGCATTGTCTGTCTCGCTGCACACTTTGCAATGTGTTTGAACTGAAGCACGTTTACATGCATTGTCTGTCTCGCTGCACACTTTGCAATGTGTTTGAACTGAAGCACGTTTACATGCATTGTCTGTCTCGCTGCACACTTTGCAATGTGTTTGAACTGAAGCACGTTTACATGCATTGTCTGTCTCGCTGCACACTTTGCAATGTGTTTGAACTGAAGCACGTTTACATGCATTGTCTGTCTCGCTGCACACTTTGCAATGTGTTTGAACTGAAGCACGTTTACATGCATTGTCTGTCTCGCTGCACACTTTGCAATGTGTTTGAACTGAAGCACGTTTACATGCATTGTCTGTCTCGCTGCACACTTTGCAATGTGTTTGAACTGAAGCACGTTTACATGCATTGTCTGTCTCGCTGCACACTTTGCAATGTGTTTGAACTGAAGCACGTTTACATGCATTGTCTGTCTCGCTGCACACTTTGCAATGTGTTTGAACTGAAGCACGTTTACATGCATTGTCTGTCTCGCTGCACACTTTGCAATGTGTTTGAACTGAAGCACGTTTACATGCATTGTCTGTCTCGCTGCACACTTTGCAATGTGTTTGAACTGAAGCACGTTTACATGCATTGTCTGTCTCGCTGCACACTTTGCAATGTGTTTGAACTGAAGCACGTTTACATGCATTGTCTGTCTCGCTGCACACTTTGCAATGTGTTTGAACTGAAGCACGTTTACATGCATTGTCTGTCTCGCTGCACACTTTGCAATGTGTTTGAACTGAAGCACGTTTACATGCATTGTCTGTCTCGCTGCACACTTTGCAATGTGTTTGAACTGAAGCACGTTTACATGCATTGTCTGTCTCGCTGCACACTTTGCAATGTCTTTGATCTGAAGCACGTTTACATGCATTGTCTGTCTCTCTGCACACTTTGCAATGTGTTTGAACTGAAGCACGTTTACATGCATTGTCTGTCTCGCTGCACACTTTGCAATGTGTTTGAACTGAAGCACGTTTACATGCATTGTCTGTCTCGCTGCACACTTTGCAATGTGTTTGAACTGAAGCACGTTTACATGCATTGTCTGTCTCGCTGCACACTTTGCAATGTGTTTGAACTGAAGCACGTTTACATGCATTGTCTGTCTCGCTGCACACTTTGCAATGTGTTTGAACTGAAGCACGTTTACATGCATTGTCTGTCTCGCTGCACACTTTGCAATGTGTTTGAACTGAAGCACGTTTACATGCATTGTCTGTCTCGCTGCACACTTTGCAATGTGTTTGAACTGCACGTTTACATGCATTGTCTGTCTCGCTGCACACTTTGCAATGTGTTTGAACTGAAGCACGTTTACATGCATTGTCTGTCTCGCTGCACACTTTGCAATGTGTTTGAACTGAAGCACGTTTACATGCATTGTCTGTCTCGCTGCACACTTTGCAATGTGTTTTGTCTGTCTCGCTGCACACTTTGCAATGTGTTTGAACTGAAGCACGTTTACATGCATTGTCTGTCTCGCTGCACACTTTGCAATGTGTCTTTGAACTGAAGCACGTTTACATGCATTGTCTGTCTCGCTGCACACTTTGCAATGTGTTTGAACTGAAGCACGTTTACATGCATCTGTCTGTCAATGTGTTTGAACTGAAGCTGCACACTTTGCAATGTGTGTTTGAACTGAAGCACGT
>NC_054537.1:578993-640882 GCF_017654505.1 Polyodon spathula
ATTTTGTGTACAACTGTAAGTCACCCTGGGTAAGGGTGTCTGCTAATAAATATGAACAGCAATAGCAGTAATAATAATGAGTGCCTAATCCTTCCCTGATGTTTATCACTGTGTTGCTCATTGAGTGCACTGCATCGGGACAGGCTTTTTATTACAGCTCTTAACCACATGATCTTAATTGTCATGATAGCAGGATGAAAGGGACTTGTGCAGTGAAGACCTTTGTCCATGCAAGCAGGATGAAAGGGACATGTGCAGTGAAGACCTCCGTCCATGCAAGCAGGATGAAAGGGACGTGTGCAGTGAAGACCTCCGTCCATGCAAGCAGGATGAAGGACTTGTGCAGTGAAGACCTCCGTCCATGCAAGCAGGATGAAAGGGACTTGTGCAGTGAAGACCTCCGTCCATGCCAGCAGGATGAAAGGGATGTGTGCAGTGAAGACCCCGGTCCATATCAGCAGGATGAAAGGGACGTGTGCAGTGAAGACCTTTGTCCATGCAAGCAGGATGAAAGGGACGTGTGCAGTGAAGACCTCTGTCCATGCAAGCAGGATGAAAGGGACATGTGCAGTGAAGACCCCGGTCCATGTCAGCAGGATGAAAGGGACGTGTGCAGTGAAGACCTATGTCCCTGCAAGCAGGATGAAAGGGACTTGTGCAGTGAAGACCCCGGTCCATATCAGCAGGATGAAAGGGACGTGTGCAGTGAAGACCTCTGTCCATGCAAGCAGGATGAAAGGGACGTGTGCAGTGAAGACCCCGGTCCATGTGCCAGCAGGATGAAAGGGACGTGTGCAGTGAAGACCTCTGTCCATGCAAGCAGGATGAAAGGGACGTGTGCAGTGAAGACCCCCGTCCATGCAGGATGAAAAGCAGGATGAAAGGGACGTGTGCAGTGAAGACCTCCGTCCATGCAAGCAGGATGAAAGGGACGTGTGCAGTGAAGACCTCCGTCCATGCAAGCAGGATGAAAGGGACGTGTGCAGTGAAGACCCCGGTCCATGCAAGCAGGATGAAAGGGACGTGTGCAGTGAAGACCTCCGTCCATGCAAGCAGGATGAAAGGGACGTGTGCAGTGAAGACCCCGGTCCATGCAAGCAGGATGAAAGGGACGTGTGCAGTGAAGACCTCCGTCCATGCAAGCAGGATGAAAGGGACGTGTGCAGTGAAGACCCCGGTCCATGCAAGCAGGATGAAAGGGACGTGTGCAGTGAAGACCTCCGTCCATGCAAGCAGGATGAAAGGGACGTGTGCAGTGAAGACCTCCGTCCATGCAAGCAGGATGAAAGGGACGTGTGCAGTGAAGACCCCGGTCCATGCAAGCAGGATGAAAGGGACGTGTGCAGTGAAGACCTCCGTCCATGCAAGCAGGATGAAAGGGACGTGTGCAGTGAAGACCTCCGTCCATGCAAGCAGGATGAAAGGGACGTGTGCAGTGAAGACCTCCGTCCATGCAAGCAGGATGAAAGGGACGTGTGCAGTGAAGACCTCCGTCCATGCAAGCAGGATGAAAGGGACGTGTGCAGTGAAGACCCCGGTCCATGCAAGCAGGATGAAAGGGACGTGTGCAGTGAAGATCTCCGTCCATGCAAGCAGGATGAAAGGGACGTGTGCAGTGAAGACCTCCGTCCATGCAAGCAGGATGAAAGGGATGTGTGCAGTGAAGACCCCCGTCCATGCAAGCAGGATGAAAGGGACGTGTGCAGTGAAGACCCCCGTCCATGCAAGCAGGATGAAAGGGACATGTGCAGTGAAGACCCCGTCCATGTAAGCAGGATGAAAGGGACGTGTGCAGTGAAGACCCCCGTCCATGCAAGCAGGATGAAAGGGACGTGTGCAGTGAAGACCCCGGTCCATGTAAGCAGGATGAAAGGGACGTGTGCAGTGAAGACCCCCGTCCATGCAAGCAGGATGAAAGGGACGTGTGCAGTGAAGACCCCGGTCCATGCAAGCAGGATGAAAGGGACGTGTGCAGTGAAGACCCCCGTCCATGCAAGCAGGATGAAAGGGACATGTGCAGTGAAGACCCCGGTCCATGTCAGCAGGATGAAAGGGACGTGTGCAGTGAAGACCTCTGTCCATGCAAGCAGGATGAAAGGGACGTGTGCAGTGAAGACCCCGGTCCATGCAAGCAGGATGAAAGGGACGTGTGCAGTGAAGACCCCCGTCCATGCAAGCAGGATGAAAGGGACGTGTGCAGTGAAGACCTCCGTCCATGCAAGCAGGATGAAAGGGACGTGTGCAGTGAAGACCTCCGTCCATGCAAGCAGGATGAAAGGGACTTGTGCAGTGAAGACCCCGGTCCATGCAAGCAGGATGAAAGGGACGTGTGCAGTGAAGACCCCGGTCCATGCAAGCAGGATGAAAGGGACGTGTGCAGTGAAGACCCCCGTCCATGCAAGCAGGATGAAAGGGACGTGTGCAGTGAAGACCTCCGTCCATGCAAGCAGGATGAAAGGGACGTGTGCAGTGAAGACCTTTGTCCATGCAAGCAGGATGAAAGGGACGTGTGCAGTGAAGACCTCTGTCCATGCAAGCAGGATGAAAGGGACGTGTGCAGTGAAGACCCCGGTCCATGTAAGCAGGATGAAAGGGACGTGTGCAGTGAAGACCCCGGTCCATGCAAGCAGGATGAAAGGGACTTGTGCAGTGAAGACCCCGGTCCATGCAAGCAGGATGAAAGGGACGTGTGCAGTGAAGACCCCGGTCCATGCAAGCAGGATGAAAGGGACGTGTGCAGTGAAGACCTCTGTCCATGCAAGCAGGATGAAAGGGACGTGTGCAGTGAAGACCCCGGTCCATGCCAGCAGGATGAAAGGGACGTGTGCAGTGAAGACCTCTGTCCATGCAAGCAGGATGAAAGGGACGTGTGCAGTGAAGACCTCTGTCCATGCAAGCAGGATGAAAGGGACGTGTGCAGTGAAGACCTCTGTCCATGCAAGCAGGATGAAAGGGACGTGTGCAGTGAAGACCTCTGTCCATGCAAGCAGGATGAAAGGGACGTGTGCAGTGAAGACCTCTGTCCATGCAAGCAGGATGAAAGGGACTTGTGCAGTGAAGACCCCGTCCATGCCAGCAGTGCCTGGCTTGTGCTGTTAGTAACTATGTTCTGTCTGTGTGGGGCCCTACACCTGTTGAACTGGCAGGGTAGTCATGAATGCTGTGTATTAACAGGGCAGCAGTTAACAGCACTGACAGGGTAGTCATGAACGCTGTGTATTAACAGGGCAGCAGTTAACAGCACTGACAGGGTAGTCATGAACGCTGTGTATTAACAGGGCAGCAGTTAACAGCACTGACAGGGTAGTCATGAACGCTGTGTATTAACAGGGCAGCAGTTAACAGCACTGGCAGGGTAGTCATGAACGCTGTGTATTAACAGGGCAGCAGTTAACAGCACTGGGGTAGTCATGAACGATGTGTATTAACAGGGCAGCAGTTAACAGCACTGGCAGGGTAGTCATGAACGCTGTGTATTAACAGGGCAGCAGTTAACAGCACTGGGGTAGTCATGAACGCTGTGTATTAACAGGGCAGCAGTTAACAGCACTGACAGGGTAGTCATGAACGCTGTGTATTAACAGGGCAGCAGTTAACAGCACTGGCAGGGTAGTCATGAACGCTGTGTATTAACAGGGCAGCAGTTAACAGCACTGACAGGGTAGTCATGAACGCTGTGTATTAACAGGGCAGCAGTTAACAGCACTGGGGTAGTCATGAACGCTGTGTATTAACAGGGCAGCAGTTAACAGCACTGGCAGGGTAGTCATGAACGCTGTGTATTAACAGGGCAACAGTTAATAGGACAGGATTTTCCTGTCTGACTGCATTTTAGTAACAACAGCTAAGATAACATTACTTTTAAGCAGATGGAAAAAGAGAAACATGAAACCCTTTTCAGCACACACCCTGTTAACTGTTGTCGTTCTTTCTTTGACCCTTCAGCGGCAGCACAGTGAATTAGTCGACTCCAGAGTGTACCACTGGAATAACGACCGGCTCCATTTAAAAAGAGAATGGGATGGATTTTTTTCTGTTAGTTTTTTTCAAGGAAAGTTGGATTCCTGAATGCTGTCCAGCTCCAGCTGCTCCCACAATTCTAAAGCAAGGGCAGCTGCTCCTTACAAAGTAACCAGCTCTGTGTTGTAAGAGGCCAGCCTTCTTAGTGTGTGTTTCTGAGTGTTCGGTGGCTGTATTCCTCACTCACTCATTGCTGTGTCAGGCCCATGAATGAAGCACTCTCAGCTTCAAACAATTAAACATAAATTAACTATAACAAACAGACAAACCCCCAGTATCAACACTCTTAGTCTGTTTATACAGAAGCTGCTGTTGTGATTAAATGTTCAGAATGCCTTGTCATTGATGTTCTGAGTGCAGATCTACCCTTTCAACAATGTTAGTGAAGTGATTACAAACTGAAATGCCATCGTTAGTTAACCCAAGTCACGGCACTGTTTATAACGTGGCTCAGAGAGGAGGATGAGGGGCACACAGGGAAGCTCTGTAAAAAGTTCCTGTTAGCAAGTACAGTAGGAAGCACTTTTATTAAAAGCATGTTATAGTTTACCAGGTACAGTAGTAACCTCTGAAATACTAGAGAAATCAGTAAAATGTGCAGCAATGGACCGTTCTCTGAGCAGTGGCCTCTTCTCAATTCCAGCATTCCTTCCAGTCTCTTCTGTGAGCGAATCTGGAGACAGGTTTCAGCCACATCACTGCTAACAATAACACAGAGAAGCACGCCTGTTTCTGCTTTCACCAGCTCAGTTAAGAACAACAACAGAGAGCTGCTTCCCAGTCAAACTGGAACAATTCCAACACAGTAACTGTGTGTGAGGATCCCGTCTCACTGCTGCTTCACAATAACACAGCTTGAGAACCGTTCCTTTGTTCATACTCCCCTAGGCTTGGAAACAAACCACCGCAGCTGCACCTGGGCTCTGACATCATCACTTGTGTGGTACTAGAAACACCTGACTGTGCAAGTAGAGGCAGTCGGGCTGGTTTCACAAAGCACTTCTACAGAGCAATATTGTTTTTGTGAAACAGATAAAAAAAAGAAGATATCTTGCTACAGTAGCTAGCAGCCCGTAAAGAGCTGGCAGTGCTTTGTGAGTCTGGCCCCAGGATTCAGGAGTCAGGCGAGGCTGTGTTGTCTGTGTAATGGGGCGCAGCGTTGTCTGTGTAATGGGGTGCAGTGTTGTCTGTGTAATGGGGTGCAGTGCAGGCAGTGCTGTCTGTGTAATGGGGTGCAGTGCTGTCTGTGTAGTGGGGTGCAGTGTTGTCTGTGTAATGGGGTGCAGTGTTGTCTGTGTAATGGGGTGCAGTGCAGGCAGTGCTGTCTGTGTAATGGGGCGCAGTGTTGTCTGTGTAATGGGGTGCAGTGTTGTCTGTGTAATGGGGTGCAGTGTTGTCTGTGTAATGGGGTGCAGTGTTGTCTGTGTAATGGGGTGCAGTGTTGTCTGTGTAATGGGGTGCAGTGTTGTCTGTGTAATGGGGTGCAGTGTTGTCTGTGTAATGGGGTGCAGTGTTGTCTGTGTAATGGGGTTGTGTCTGTGTAATGGGGTGCAGTGTTGTCTGTGTAATGGGGTGCAGTGTTGTCTGTGTAATGGGGTGCAGTGCAGGCAGTGTTGTCTGTGTAATGGGGTGCAGTGTTGTCTGTGTAATGGGGTGCAGTGTTGTCTGTATAATGGGGTGCTGTTTACAGCGCACATTCCACACACTTGAGTGACTAAATTCCCAAATCTCCTAGACGCTGTTAGTTCATAAGGATTAGCAGAGGAAGTGGGAGCGAGTGGTAAGGTCGTCTGAAGTGGCATATTCTTGAAGATGGTTAAATTAGCCAACAGCACCTTCTCCAGCTAACAACTACTGGCAGCTGGAAAAAACTGACACACTCAAGATAGTAAACCCAATACTAGCTGGTTAAGACAAATGGTAATTTCTTGCTGGCAAGCCGTTTTCAAGGCTCCCTCAGCACATGACATATAGTCACATTTGAACACGTTTCAGTTGTGGTACACAAGCACACTCCTTTCACTTCTGTGTGTGTGTGTGTGTTAAGAAACCTGAACTTCTGTTTGTTTTAAGTGTCTCTCTCAGATCATGCAACGACATGGGCGGACATTCTTAACCATTTTACAATTCTATTGTTATAGTAAGAAGGAATAAACCGTTAACCATCTCTCCCCTGCAGTCTCACACACCTCCGGCACCCAGTCTGTCTGGGGAAACAGGATAAGAACTGATTAATTTCACAGGACCCTTTGAAATTCAGGCTTTGGCTTGGTGGGGGGCATATAAAAGTACCAACACCCAGTAACAGAGCGCTTTACCACTGGCTAAGTGCCAGAGACGGGAGGGGAACCGCCCTGTGTTAAGGGGTATTTAATCTTGTAAAGTCATAATCATTTGGAATCTGTCTGTTCTGTGCTTGGGACTTTTTAACCGCACCCTTCTACAAACTGCTGCACCCCATCAGCACCAGGCAAGGTAAAGGTACAAGCCCTCTTCAAATTGTTCAATTGAACCAATGAAAGCTGCATCCAGACCATGAAGTCATTCATTGCATCACAGTACCTGTTAAACCTGGAGTGGAATACTGGCTCTCCTGGAGCGGAGTGGAGTACTGGCCTTCCAGGAGCAGAGTGGAATACTGGCTGTCCAGGGGCGGAGTGGAATACTGGCCTTCCAGGAGCGGAGTGGAATACTGTCTCTCCAGGAGCGGAGTGGAATACTGGCTCTCCTGGAGCGGAGTGGAATGCTGGCCCTCCAGGAGCGGTGTGGAATACTGGCTGTCCAGGAGCGGAGTGGAATACTGGCCCTCCAGGAGCGGAGTGGAATACTGGCTGTCCAGGAGCGGAGTGGAATACTGGCCTTCCAGGAGCGGAGTGGAATACTGGCTGTCCAGGAGCGGAGTGGAATACTGGCCTTCCAGGAGCGGAGTGGAATACTGGCTCTCCAGGAGCGGAGTGGAATACTGGCTCTCCAGGAGCGGAGTGGAATGCTGGCCCTCCAGGAGCGGAGTGGAATACTGGCTGTCCAGGAGCGGAGTGGAATACTGGCCTTCCAGGAGCGGAGTGGAATACTGGCTGTCCAGGAGCGGAGTGGAATACTGGCCTTCCAGGAGCGGAGTGGAATACTGGCTCTCCAGGAGCGGAGTGGAATACTGGCTCTCCTGGAGCGGAGTGGAATGCTGGCCCTCCAGGAGCGGTGTGGAATACTGGCTGTCCAGGAGCGGAGTGGAATACTGGCCTTCCAGGAGCGGAGTGGAATACTGGCTGTCCAGGAGCGGAGTGGAATACTGGCCTTCCAGGAGCGGAGTGGAATACTGGCTCTCCAGGGGCGGAGTGGAATACTGGCCTTCCAGGAGCGGAGTGGAATACTGTCTCTCCAGGAGCGGAGTGGAATACTGGCTCTCCTGGAGCGGAGTGGAATGCTGGCCCTCCAGGAGCGGTGTGGAATACTGGCTGTCCAGGAGCGGAGTGGAATACTGGCCTTCCAGGAGCGGAGTGGAATACTGGCTCTCCAGGAGCGGAGTGGAATACTGGCCCTCCAGGAGCGGAGTGGAATACTGGCTGTCCAGGAGCGGAGTGGAATACTGGCCTTCCAGGAGCGGAGTGGAATACTGGCCCTCCAGGAGCGGAGTGGAATACTGGCCCTCCAGGAGCGGAGTGGAATACTGGCTCTCCAGGAGCGGAGTGGAATACTGGCTCTCCTGGAGCGGAGTGGAATGCTGGCCCTCCAGGAGCGGAGTGGAATGCTGGCCCTCCAGGAGCGGAGTGGAATACTGGCCCTCCAGGAGCGGAGTGGAGTACTGGCTCTCCAGGAGCGGAGTGGACACCCCTTTCTTAAAGGATAAGAATCTCAAGGTTTAGAGAAATAATCTGTGTGCTTTTTCACTTTTAAAGAAAGGTGACTGTTGGAGGCTCTTTGACCGCACCCCTGCAGCTTTTTTCTGTTGAACTGTTTCTTCTATAGTTACACAATACCCTTTGGATGGTCCACTTTCATTGGCCTGCACTGTTCGGGGGCTATGGCTTTTACGTAATGACTCATGATGTTTCTAGTGGAAGTGCCCAGGTTTAGTTCTCCCTGTGATAATGATGGAAGTGCGCAGGTTTAGTTCTCATTGTGATAGTGATGGAAGTGTCCAGGTTTAGTTCTCATTGTGATAGTGATGGAAGTGCCCAAGTTTAGTTCTCCCAGTCTCCCTGTGATAATGATGGACAGTGAGAAAGCTGTTCAGGAATGTTCTGAGGTGTTACTCAGAACCTGAGGATGGTGTTTCTGGAAGGAGTTAATCCTATTCAACTCAATGGGGCTTTCACCCTCCCAGGGAATATTCAGCCTTTTCCTACAGTGCAGCTATCAGCCGAAGGGAGGGTACATTCATTTTAATGTGAGCACTTCCAGGGCTGGGATCATCAGCAGGTGTCTGGGGTTCCCTAGCATTGACACTTGTTATAGTTTGGTTGGATCTTTCCAGTAAAGCATGCTTGTATGGAAATAAACAAATAGCTTTCAACATTCAGAAAGCCATCTTAAAAGACCAGTTGGCCTTATTGTTAGATACCTGTTAAAGGGAACCATACCGTTTTATATTAACAGCGATTGGATTGGTTGCTGGCCTCTCAAACCGGCTGTCCTAGCACACAGACTGAGAATGCAATGACTTATCAAGCAGGTGTGCTCGCTGTGTCGTATACGTGTGTGTTGTATACAGGGGGTTATTATTGTTCTTTCGGTTTGTTTATGCTCTGTCTCCTAGCTACAGTAGTCTAGAGCCTGTTATGTGCATGAAGAGATTTTCCATCAATGTCCAGTTTTTCGTTGTGTTTCTTCAGTTGAGCGGATTGAGGTTGGCTTTTCAAACACACCCAGCCATTGAGGGTTAACAGGATGTCCTGTTCAAAGGAAGGACTTCATTGTTTGGTGCCATGTGGAGAAGAGGAGGCTCAATAACTCCCTGCTCCCTGCACTCACACTGTAATGCTGGAGGTCCTGATCCAGCCCGTTCAATAACTCCCTGCTCCCTGCACCCACACTGTAATGCTGGAGGTCCTGATCCAGCCCGTTCAATAACTCCCTGCTCCCTGCACTCGCTCTGTAATACTGGAGGTCCTGATCCAGCCCGTTCAATAACTCCCTGCTCCCTGCACCCACACTGGAATACTGGAGGTCCTGATCCAGCCCGTTCAATAACTCCCTGCTCCCTGCACTCGCTCTGTAATACTGGAGGTCCTGATCCAGCCCGTTCAATAACTCCCTGCTCCCTGCACCCACACTGGAATACTGGAGGTCCTGATCCAGCCCGTTCAATAACTCCCTGCTCCCTGCACTCACACTGGAATACTGGAGGTCCTGATCCAGCCCGTTCAATAACTCCCTGCTCCCTGCACCCACACTGTAATGCTGGAGGTCCTGATCCAGCCCGTTCAATAACTCCCTGCTCCCTGCACCCACACTGTAATACTGGAGGTCCTGATCCAGCCCGTTCAATAACTCCCTGCTCCCTGCACCCACACTGGAATACTGGAGGTCCTGATCCAGCCCGTTCAATAACTCCCTGCTCCCTGCACTCGCTCTGTAATACTGGAGGTCCTGATCCAGCCCGTTCAATAACTCCCTGCTCCCTGCACCCACACTGTAATGCTGGAGGTCCTGATCCAGCCCGTTCAATAACTCCCTGCTCCCTGCACCCACACTGGAATACTGGAGGTCCTGATCCAGCCCGTTCAATAACTCCCTGCTCCCTGCACCCACACTGTAATGCTGGAGGTCCTGATTCAGCCTGTTCAATAACTCCCTGCTCCCTGCACCCACACTGGAATACTGGAGGTCCTGATCCAGCCCGTTCAATAACTCCCTGCTCCCTGCACCCACACTGGAATACTGGAGGTCCTGATCCAGCCCGTTCAATAACTCCCTGCTCCCTGCACCCACACTGTAATGCTGGAGGTCCTGATCCAGCCCGTTCAATAACTCCCTGCTCCCTGCACCCACACTGTAATGCTGGAGGTCCTGATCCAGCCCGTTCAATAACTCCCTGCTCCCTGCACCCACACAATGCTGGAATGCACCCACACTGCAATGCTGGAGGTCCTGATCCAGCCCGCTCAATAACTCCCTGCTCCCTGCACCCACACTGCAATGCTGGAGGTCCTGATCCAGCCCGTTCAATAACTCCCTGCTCCCTGCACCCACACTGGAATGCTGGAGGTCCTGATCCAGCCCGTTCAATAACTCCCTGCTCCCTGCACTCACACTGGAATACTGGAGGTCCTGATCCAGCCCGTTCAATAACTCCCTGCTCCCTGCACCCACACTGTAATGCTGGAGGTCCTGATCCAGCCCTTCAATAACTCCCTGCTCCCTGCATCACAAATACTGGAGGTCCTGATCCAGCCCGCTCAATAACTCCCTGCTCCCTGCAGCCACACTGGAATACTGGAGCTCCTGATTCAGCCCGCTCAATAACTCCCTGCTCCCTGCACCCACACTGCAATTGGAGGTCCTGATCCAGCCCGCTCAATAACTCCCTTCATTGCACCCACACTTAATACTGGAGGTCCTGATCCAGCCCCTCAAGAACTCCCTGCTCCCTGGTGCTAGAACATCTCAGGATCAAAACACTTCATGACACTGACAAACTGCACCCAAGCTCTTCATGACAGCTGTGGTGACAAACTCAGGCACCCACTTCATGACACTGACAAACTGCACCCACTTCATGACACTGACAAACTGCACCCACTTCATGACAATGACAAACTGCACCCACTTCATGACAATGACAAACTGCACCCACTTCATGACACTGACAAACTGCACCCACTTCATGACAATGACAAACTGCACCCACTTCATGACACTGACAAACTGCACCCACTTCATGACAATGACAAACTGCACCCACTTCATGACACTGACAAACTGCACCCACTTCATGACACTGACAAACTGCACCCACTTCATGACACTGACAAACTGCACCCACTTCATGTCAATGACAAACTGCACCCACTTCATGACAATGAGTGGATACAGGTGAGTGCAGTGCAGAGCGGATATAAAACAGATTACTTTCAGGTGCAAGGGTGTTTATTGAAAATGGTTTCACACTGTCCAGAGCCCTAAGGCAAACACCTGTAAATAATAAATGCTGGAGTGATACAGTGGCGAGTTTCACTCGTAACTGTAATCCCCGAGTTTGAACCGTAACCAAAAGTCCAGGTTTCACACACACAAGACAGGGAGTGAAATGAAGTGCTGGTGGTGATTACAGTACTGTGTGAAATGCTGGGGTGATGCTGGCTTGCACTCCAGCTCCGGATCGTGTTACTGGGAGTCTATTGAGACAAACAACTGTTACAGCCGACACTAGCAAACACAAAACAAACACTCACGCTTTTCAGCAAATATGATGTTCCTTCAAGGTCAAATCCAGATTACTTTGGAACTTTCAGTAATCCTTTTTGGCATCTATTTGGAATTCAGTTTAAATTAAAAAGCGAACGTAATCCTGTGATAAATGTTTTGTGAATGAAACCAGACAGGATAGTCATTAGGGCTAGATCAAGGGCTAAAGCGCACAGACATTGCCCCCGCAAATCACGTCTTAATTGAGTGTTTATGCCATTGCGTGTGTTTTATAAATCCCATCCAAGAATTCAGAACCCTCAGTGCCCGTTTAACGGTCGTAAAACACGTGCAATCCTTTTAATAATCTGGTCCTCAGTCTGGTGGCTCTTCTTGTGATTTCAGTGCTGGATTTTCGTTTTAAACTCATTCTGAGAGGTGACAGACAGGGAAGGTGTACTGTATCAGATGATTAGGCCTTCTGTTTTGTTAGGAGCCGGTTCAGTTTTTTACCACACTGAAAAGGAGGTGCGGTTCAACGGCATACCTATATCTTTTTTCTGATTTCTAGCTTTCTACCATTTTGCAGTATAACACAATCGCCATGTATACTTAAAAATACATACAGCATCTTTGCAGTGTTTCAAATCACTATATACTCACATACACTCACATACTTGCTCACACTCGCACAGACACACGCACTCAGACAACACACACAGTCACGTATGCACACACACACATACTTGCTCACACTCACACAGACACACGCACTCAGACAACACAGTCATGCACGCACACACACCATTCACACTCACACACATACTCGCTCACACTCAGACACTACAGTCACACATAGTCGCTCACACAGACAACACACACACACACTCGCTCACAGACACATGCAGTCAGACAATACAGACACAGTCACAGACATACACACTCACACAGACATGCATGCGCAAGCACACGTAGACACATCCAGTTACATGCACATGCTTACATACACGCACACGCAACTGCTTACACTCGCACACGCACACAGAGGACAAGTTTGACTCATACCTCCCATTAATCTCACAACCATGAGCAGCAACACAGAAGAACAATGGCTTTATAAAAATAAATAGTGAAGCAGTGAAAGAGCCCCGCCTGCCTGTGCCAGTGCTATCTCGGGAGCAGGTGCGTTTGAGAAGAGTTGTCACACAGGTGAGTAGAGTGTGTGTGTCACACAGGGTAGGAGGGGCCAGCTCAGTGCAAACACACACTCAGAGAGAGAGAGAGAGAGAGAGAGACAGAGAGAGAGAAAGACAGAGAGGCTCTGCACCACACCCTCACACGCACACACAGGCTCAGAGGAGAGGAACTTCAGGGCAGCTCAGCTCACAGCACCATTTCATCAGGTCGAACCCGGTAAGGCTTCTCTTGCTTTCCTTGCCAGTATAATCTTTGTGCAACTCATTATCTGACAGAGATACCTGCAGTGAAGGGAGTTATTTCTATTGAGGAGGTGTTAGGGTCAGGGTTAGGGGTATAATTCAAGTCTTGGGGAGGGGAGGGGGTTAGGTATGTAGCTACTGTTTTGGGCGTGTCAAGCAGTTTTCCAGGGCACATAAGGTTTGTTTTTTCTTGAGCTGGTTTTTATGTTCTAGTGTACTAATTGTTTTTCGTAATTTTGAGATTTGTGTATTTTAAGAGAGGGGTGTTCCACTCCAGGTTTAAATGATAGAATTAATTACAGCAGAGTCTGGATCGAGGTTGACTTTAACAGTTTAGAACATGGTTAGGAACACAGACTAGGACTAGTGGAAGGGCCTGCTTTGGACAGCCCTGTTTTAAGATGTGCTGTAAACAGTTTGCTTTTAAAATTTCAGTTTAGCAGTGACTGGTTCACGCTGCAAGAATGCTTGTTGAGATCTGTGGTAATGTTTAAAGACCTCTGAAATAGAAAGGGTGGAGTGAGGCAAAGAGGCTGAGTTGTGGCTGACTGTTTCTGGAAACAATGTTTAAATAGGGTGTAGAAGTTAATAATTAACTAGGATGAATAGGAGTGTTCTGAGTAGTACTTTGAGAAGCACTGATGCTTTAATAATGTAATTCACCCCACATAGTCATTAACAAAAAATAAATAAATCACCGTTCTGAGCTGTGTTGAAAAGCAAGTATTGTATAAAATTACAAAGCAAGTGTACTGATTTCGTGCTGATAAACATACACAGCTGTTTGTTTTTACTGTCTTTCAAAGGCATCAACATGAGAAGTGTGTGTCCTTCTGCATTATCATTTCATAGAAACATAACATTGTAGAATTCTTGAGAGAGCGACAGCGGCACTGCCAGCAGTGAGACAAAGTTTGTATAAAGACACACGAAGGGCGGGGCTGTGGAAACAGTAAGACTCTTGGGCAAATATTTTGAGTTCTGAATTTGATCCCAAGGGAGTTTCCTCTTTCTGGAAGATTGTTTTATGTATTCATTTGTTATGTACAGTAGCCTGGATGCACACTTCTATGTGTGGAAATATGATCATATGAAAGAGTATTGAAGTGTTTTTAAACTTGTTGCTGGTGTGAAACGGACCTTATCCCTGACTGCTGTATAGCAATCACATGCCCTGTAACTCTCTCCTCTCTCCGGAGCACTTGGGGGGAGTTTGTCTCTTAATGAATTACACTCCGCTGGCACAGTGAACTCAGCACTCAATCTGCCACACATTACTACCCTAGTGATTTTCTCTTGTGTTCCTGGTTGCCTGTTGAGGTCTGTGTGCGCTGGGTTACTGCCTGGAGTGCTGGGAGCCTGTAGCCGCTGTGTTCATACAGAGGGCTTTGGAATTCCCTGCTCAGCTGCAGCTGGGGTGTTTATTCTGTTCACCTTTTTAAAACTTGGCTCAAGACTAGTTGCTTATTTGACAGGGCCTTTGTCCTGCAGTGGCTTTATTTGTGATGTGCCTCCGTGTGGTTGTGCAAAGTGGTGCAGTGGAGCCGGGACGCTGTTCCAGCACTGCTTTCTATAGACAGCAGTGTGCAGTGGAGCCGGGACACTGTTCCAGCACTGCTTTCTATAGACAGCAGTGTGCAGTGGAGCCGGGACGCTGTTCCAGCACTGCTTTCTATAGACAGCAGTGTGCAGTGCAGCCGGGGCGCTGTTCCAGCACTGCTTTCTATAGACAGCAGTGTGCAGTGCAGCCGGGACGCTGTTCCAGCACTGCTTTCTATAGACAGCAGTGTGCAGTGCAGCCGGGACGCTGTTCCAGCACTGCTTTCTATAGACAGCAGTGTGCAGTGGAGCCGGGACGCTGTTCCAGCACTGCTTTCTATAGACAGCAGTGTGCAGTGGAGCCGGGACGCTGTTCCAGCACTGCTTTCTATAGACAGCAGTGTGCAGTGTAGCCGGGGCGCTGTTCCAGCACTGCTTTCTATAGACAGCAGTGTGCAGTGTAGCCGGGGCGCTGTTCCAGCACTGCTTTCTATAGACAGCAGTGTGCAGTGTAGCCGGGGCGCTGTTCCAGCACTGCTTTCTATAGACAGCAGTGTGCAGTGTAGCCGGGGCGCTGTTCCAGCACTGCTTTCTATAGACAGCAGTGTGCAGTGCAGCCGGGGCGCTGTTCCAGCACTGCTTTCTATAGACAGCAGTGTGCAGTGGAGCCGGGACACTGTTCCAGCACTGCTTTCTATAGACAGCAGTGTGTAGTGGAGCCGGGACGCTGTTCCAGCACTGCTTTCTATAGACAGCAGTGTGCAGTGCAGCCGGGACGCTGTTCCAGCACTGCTTTCTATAGACAGCGATGTGCAGTGTAGCCGGGACACTGTTCCAGCACTGCTTTCTATAGCACACCAGTGTGCTGTAGAGCAGGAACTCACATAATAGACAAGCTGAGTCACATGACTCCCATCTCCCGCAGAGCTGTCTGATTCAGTCAGCAGTCCTCGTGATCCAGTGACAGAGCATGAGGAACTTCATCTGTTACGATCTACTTCTTTAAGAAGGCTAACAATGCTGACGAAGACGACACCCACAATGCATTTCCTATTTCTGTATATGTGTTACTAGAAGTTCAGTACGCAAATAAAATGTGACTTTGTATAATGGTTCTTGTTTAAGGTAATCAACATGTTGGTGGCGTTTTGGCACCTTATAGATGTAGGAATACACCAGTGGTCATACATGAAGGGTGCCAGCGGAAGAATTGATTGTGTTTTAGAATTGAAAGTGTGTCAACGGTTAAAGTTGCTTTACCAGCAAACCCATGAAAAGCACAAAGCAACGGATTTAAAAATAATGTTGCAAAAGGCCGCCTTGCACAGAATGGAGTTTGCGCCCCTACAAGCGTGACTGTTATAGTGGTGATTTACCTTGCTGGTGGGATCCTGGATTGCTAACCCTTACACTACACTGTCACACGCTGACATCATCTCCAATAAACCGCTGATCCTGCATTGCAATCCCTTACACTACACTGTCACACGCTGAAATCATCTCCAGTAAACCGCTGATCCTGCATTGCAATCCCTTACACTACACTGTCACACGCTGACATCATCTCCAATAAACCGCTGATCCTGCATTGCAATCCCTTACACTACACTGTCACACGCTGAAATCATCTCCAGTAAACCGCTGATCCTGCATTGCAATCCCTTACACTACACTGTCACACGCTGACATCATCTCCAATAAACCACTGATCCTGCATTGCAATCCCTTACACTACACTGTCACACGCTGACATCATCTCCAATAAACCACTGATCCTGCATTGCAATCCCTTACACTACACTGTCACACGCTGACATCATCTCCAATAAACCACTGATCCTGCATTGCAATCCCTTACACTACACTGTCACACGCTGACATCATCTCCAATAAACCACTGATCCTGCATTGCAATCCCTTACACTACACTGTCACACGCTGACATCATCTCCAATAAACCACTGATCCTGCATTGCAATCCCTTACACTACACTGTCACACGCTGACATCATCTCCAATAAACCACTGATCCTGCATTGCAATCCCTTACACTACACTGTCACACGCTGAAATCATCTCCAATAAACCACTGATCCTGCATTGCAATCCCTTACACTACACTGTCACACGCTGACATCATCTCCAATAAACCACTGATCCTGCATTGCAATCCCTTACACTACACTGTCACACGCTGAAATCATCTCCAATAAACCACTGATCCTGCATTGCAATCCCTTACACTACACTGTCACACGCTGACACATCTGATCCTGCATTGCAATCCCTTACACTACACTGTCACACGCTGAAATCATCTCCAATAAACCACTGATCCTGCATTGCAATCCCTTACACTACACTGTCACACGCTGAAATCATCTCCAGTAAACCACTGATCCTGCATTGCAATCCCTTACACTACACTGTCACACGCTGACATCATCTCCAGTAAACCACTGATCCTGCATTGCAATCCCTTACACTACACTGTCACACGCTGACATCATCTCCAATAAACCACTGATCCTGCATTGCAATCCCTTACACTACACTGTCACACGCTGAAATCATCTCCAGTAAACCACTGATCCTGCATTGCAATCCCTTACACTACACTGTCACACGCTGACATCATCTCCAATAAACCACTGATCCTGCATTGCAATCCCTTACACTACACTGTCACACGCTGACATCATCTCCAATAAACCACTGATCCTGCATTGCAATCCCTTACACTACACTGTCACACGCTGACATCATCTCCAATAAACCACTGATCCTGCATTGCAATCCCTTACACTACACTGTCACACGCTGACATCATCTCCAATAAACCACTGATCCTGCATTGCAATCCCTTACACTACACTGTCACACGCTGACATCATCTCCAATAAACCACTGATCCTGCATTGCAATCCCTTACACTACACTGTCACACGCTGACATCATCTCCAATAAACCACTGATCCTGCATTGCAATCCCTTACACTACACTGTCACACGCTGACATCATCTCCAATAAACCACTGATCCTGCATTGCAATCCCTTACACTACACTGTCACACGCTGACAATCATCTCCAATAAACCACTGATCCTGCATTGCAATCCCTTACACTACACTGTCACACGCTGACATCATCTCCAATAAACCACTGATCCTGCATTGCAATCCCTTACACTACACTGTCACACGCTGACATCATCTCCAATAAACCACTGATCCTGCATTGCAATCCCTTACGCTACACTACACTGTCACACGCTGACATTCATCTACACCAATAATCATCTCCAGTAAACCACTGATCCTGCATTGCAATCCCTTACACTACACTGTCACACGCTGAAATCATCTCCAATAAACCACTGATCCTGCATTGCAATCCCTTACACTACACTGTCACACGCTGACATCATCTCCAATAAACCACTGATCCTGCATTGCAATCCCTTACACTACACTGTCACACGCTGAAATCATCTCCAATAAACCACTGATCCTGCATTGCAATCCCTTACACTACACTGTCACACGCTGACATCATCTCCAATAAACCACTGATCCTGCATTGCAATCCCTTACACTACACTGTCACACGCTGACATCATCTCCAATAAACCACTGATCCTGCATTGCAATCCCTTACACTACACTGTCACACGCTGACATCATCTCCAGTAAACCGCTGTAGTAAACTTCTCTAGAGAATTATTCAACCTCCAGCAACCACTGGTGCTGATTCAAAACTAAATGAACGCTCGTATGCATCTCACATTGTATTATACAGTCCAGTATCTGTTTTAATGGATCATTAGCCAGGTGCTGGCCCCAGCATATGGGCATTCTGTGGAGGTAAAGATTCAAATCAGACCTCAGCGTGAGTGTAATCAAACAGACCAGTATGTTGTCATTCTCCAATCATGTTATTTACCTCCACAATCATAGCAACTGTCGTCAAGGCACCCGGGGAGTGGGAGCGATCTTCCTGGCCTGTGAAGTGTAATGCAGTGGTAACAGAAGCAGGGTTTACTGAGCAGAGCAGGGAGCTGGAATGCCAGCTTGCTCCTGTAAGGTTGAAGTTGGTTGGGAGCAATCGTGTGAGCAGTGATTCTCTTATTATCATGTTGCACTCTGAGGCTCTGTATTTTTAATGGCACTACAGTACTGATATGAGTTCAAATTTGAATACAAATACTATGCAAATCGACAAAGAAAAAACTCCTGATCCCACTGTAGAGTCGCCTTGTTTTCAGATTCCTCTACCAGAACACTGGTACCGCTTTCAACCCCCGCACCGGCAGAACCTGAAAACTGCACCGCTTTCAACCCCCGCACCGGCAGAACCTGAAAACTGCACCGCTTTCAACCCCAGCACCGGCGGAACCTGAAAACTGCGCCGCTTTCAACCCCCGCACCGGCAGAACCTGAAAACTGCGCCGCTTTCAACCCCAGCACCGGCAGAACCTGAAAACTGCACCGCTTTCAACCCCAGCACCGGCAGAACCTGAAAACTGCACCGCTTTCAACCCCCGCACCGGCAGAACCTGAAAACTGCACCGCTTTCAACCCCCGCACCGGCAGAACCTGAAAACTGCGCCGCTTTCAACCCCAGCACCGGCAGAACCTGAAAACTGCACCGCTTTCAACCCCAGCACCGGCAGAACCTGAAAACTGCACCGCTTTCAACCCCAGCACCGGCAGAACCTGAAAACTGCACCGCTTTCAACCCCAGCACCGGCAGAACCTGAAAACTGCGCCGCTTTCAACCCCAGCACCGGCAGAACCTGAAAACTGCACCGCTTTCAACCCCAGCACCGGCAGAACCTGAAAACTGCACCGCTTTCAACCCCAGCACCGGCAGAACCTGAAAACTGCACCGCTTTCAACCCCAGCACCGGCAGAACCTGAAAACTGCACCGCTTTCAACCCCAGCACCGGCAGAACCTGAAAACTGCACCGCTTTCAACCCCAGCACCGGCAGAACCTGAAAACTGCACCGCTTTCAACCCCAGCACCGGCAGAACCTGAAAACTGCACCGCTTTCAACCCCAGCACCGGCAGAACCTGAAAACTGCACCGCTTTCAACCCCAGCACCGGCAGAACCTGAAAACTGCACCGCTTTCAACCCCAGCACCGGCAGAACCTGAAAACTGCACCGCTTTCAACCCCAGCACCGGCAGAACCTGAAAACTGCACCGCTTTCAACCCCAGCACCGGCAGAACCTGAAAACTGCACCGCTTTCAACCCCAGCACCGGCAGAACCTGAAAACTGCACCGCTTTCAACCCCAGCACCGGCAGAACCTGAAAACTGCACCGCTTTCAACCCCAGCACCGGCAGAACCTGAAAACTGCGCCGCTTTCAACCCCAGCACCGGCAGAACCTGAAAACTGCACCGCTTTCAACCCCAGCACCGGCAGAACCTGAAAACTGCACCGCTTTCAACCCCCGCACCGGCAGAACCTGAAAACTGCACCGCTTTCAACCCCAGCACCGGCAGAACCTGAAAACTGCACCGCTTTCAACCCCAGCACCGGCAGAACCTGAAAACTGCACCGCTTTCAACCCCAGCACCGGCAGAACCTGAAAACTGCACCGCTTTCAACCCCAGCACCGGCAGAACCTGAAAACTGCACCGCTTTCAACCCCAGCACCGGCAGAACCTGAAAACTGCACCGCTTTCAACCCCAGCACCGGCGGAACCTGAAAACTGCACCGCTTTCAACCCCAGCACCGGCAGAACCTGAAAACTGCACCGCTTTCAACCCCAGCACCGGCAGAACCTGAAAACTGCACCGCTTTCAACCCCAGCACCGGCAGAACCTGAAAACTGCACCGCTTTCAACCCCAGCACCGGCAGAACCTGAAAACTGCACCTCTTTCAACCCCAGCACCGGCAGAACCTGAAAACTGCGCCGCTTTCAACCCCCGCACCGGCAGAACCTGAAAACTGCACCTCT
The DNA here is from genome assembly GCF_017654505.1 of Polyodon spathula. Taxonomy (NCBI): domain Eukaryota; kingdom Metazoa; phylum Chordata; class Actinopteri; order Acipenseriformes; family Polyodontidae; genus Polyodon; species Polyodon spathula. Next base: position 599,310 of record NC_054537.1, read on the forward strand.
TTCAACCCCAGCACCGGCAGAACCTGAAAACTGCACCTCTTTCAACCCCAGCACCGGCAGAACCTGAAAACTGCACCGCTTTCGACCCCAGCACCGGCAGAACCTGAAAGCCAGGATATGGAGCTGGGGTTTGGTTTGTCTGTGTGTGGGAGTGGGATTAGGATAGTCTGGGGCCATGGCAGCTTCTCTTAGTAACAGGGCTCGGTGCTAGATCTTCATTGAGATTGATAGTCTAGACCTGGGTCTCCTATAAGACAGGTGTCCTTGGCAGTATCAGTTGAGATTGATATTATAGACGGGGGGGGCTCCCTGTTGGTTCACATGGTCTCCTATAAGACAGGTGTCCTTGGCAGTATCAGTTGAGATTGATATTATAGACGGGGGGGCTCCCTGTTGGTTCACATGGTCTCCTATAAGACAGGTGTCCTTGGCAGTATCAGTTGAGATTGATATTATAGACGGGGGGGGCTCCCTGTTGGTTCACATGGTTTCCTATAAGACAGGTGTTCCTGGCAGTATCAGTTGAGATTGATATTATAGACGGGGGGGCTCCCTGTTGGTTCACATGGTCTCCTATAAGACAGGTGTCCTTGGCAGTATCAGTTGAGATTGATATTATAGACGGGGGGGCTCCCTGTTGGTTCACATGGTCTCCTATAAGACAGGTGTCCTTGGCAGTATCAGTTGAGATTGATATTATAGACGGGGGGGCTCCCTGTTGGTTCACATGGTCTCCTATAAGACAGGTGTCCTTGGCAGTATCAGTTGAGATTGATATTATAGACGGGGGGGGCTCCCTGTTGGTTCACATGGTCTCCTATAAGACAGGTGTTCCTGGCAGTATCAGTTGAGATTGATATTATAGACGGGGGGGCTCCCTGTTGGTTCACATGGTCTCCTATAAGACAGGTGTCCTTGGCAGTATCAGTTGAGATTGATATTATAGACGGGGGGGGCTCCCTGTTGGTTCACATGGTCTCCTATAAGACAGGTGTCCTTGGCAGTATCAGTTGAGATTGATATTATAGACGGGGGGGGCTCCCTGTTGGTTCACATGGTCTCCTATAAGACAGGTGTTCCTGGCAGTATCAATTGAGATTGATATTATAGAGTTTGTTTATGAGGCACTCCCTGTTGGTATACATATATTTTGCTGATAACAATGTTCTCTGTTTAAACTGGTGGCCACACCCTGACTACCTGCACTACACATCATGTGATCTGATTCTGTTCCTCTTTGCTTTTAGACTCATGAAAGAAATAGAGACAGTCAGTATTAACAATGCCAGACCTACAGGACACCCAGTGTAACAAAGCAGAAATAATCTGGAATAGTACAGCTGTTTACAGGGGTTCAATAAGAGCAGAATCTAATAGTACAGCTGTTTACTGGGGCTCAGTGAGATCAGAATCTGGATTAGTAGAGCTGTTTACAGGGGCTCAATGAGATCAAAATCTGGATTAGTACAGCTGTTTACTGGAGATCAATGAGATCAGAATCTGGATTAGTAGAGCTGTTTACTGGGGCTCAATGAGATCATAATCTGGATTAGTACAGCTGTTTACTGGAGATCAATGAGATCAGAATCTGGATTAGTATACCTGTTTACTGGGGCTCAATGAGATCAGTGAAGAAACAATTATAAAAATAAATGGAGATAAATGGTGTCAGGGTCTAGAATTTTTTTTTTTTGTCTTTTTTTGTTTTCATGTCTTGAATGAGCCACCGTAGTTACTCAATACACAGATCAAAATGAAGAAGTCAAAGACAATCTGGAGGTACCAATACACATACTAAATTAGTACTGAGAAGATTTGAACAGTCGCCCTAAAACCTTTAAACCTGCTCAATGTTACCGAGAGGCTGGACATTATTATCCACACCACCTAACAGAATGAATGATGAGCTGGAAGCATGAGGCTCAGTAATAATCTATCACCACCTAACAGAATGAATGATGAGCTGGAAGCATGAGGCTCAGTAATAATCCACACCACCTAACAGAATGAATGATGAGCTGGAAGCATGAGGCTCAGTAATAATCCACACCACCTAACAGAATGAATGATGAGCTGGAAGCATGAGGCTCAGTAATAATCCACACCACCTAACAGAATGAATGATGAGCTGGAAGCATGAGGCTCAGTAATAATCTATCACCACCTAACAGAATGAATGATGAGCTGGAAGCATGAGGCTCAGTAATAATCTATCACCACCTAACAGAATGAATGATGAGCTGGAAGCATGAGGCTCAGTAATAATCCACACCACCTAACAGAATGAATGATGAGCTGGAAGCATGAGGCTCAGTAATAATCTATCACCACCTAACAGAATGAATGATGAGCTGGAAGCATGAGGCTCAGTAATAATCTATCACCACCTAACAGAATGAATGATGAGCTGGAAGCATGAGGCTCAGTAATAATCTATCACCACCTAACAGAATGAATGATGAGCTGGAAGCATGAGGCTCAGTAATAATCTATCACCACCTAACAGAATGAATGATGAGCTGGAAGCATGAGGCTCAGTAATAATCTATCACCACCTAACAGAATGAATGATGAGCTGGAAGCATGAGGCTCAGTAATAATCTATCACCACCTAACAGAATGAATGATGAGCTGGAAGCATGAGGCTCAGTAATAATCTATCACCACCTAACAGAATGAATGATGAGCTGGAAGCATGAGGCTCAGTAATAATCCACACCACCTAACAGAATGAATGATGAGCTGGAAGCATGAGGCTCAGTAATAATCTATCACCACCTAACAGAATGAATGATGAGCTGGAAGCATGAGGCTCAGTAATAATCCACACCACCTAACAGAATGAATGATGAGCTGGAAGCATGAGGCTCAGTAATAATCTATCACCACCTAACAGAATGAATGATGAGCTGGAAGCATGAGGCTCAGTAATAATCTATCACCACCTAACAGAATGAATGATGAGCTGGAAGCATGAGGCTCAGTAATAATCTATCACCACCTAACAGAATGAATGATGAGCTGGAAGCATGAGGCTCAGTAATAATCCACACCACCTAACAGAATGAATGATGAGCTGGAAGCATGAGGCTCAGTAATAATCTACACCACCTAACAGAATGAATGATGAGCTGGAAGCATGAGGCTCAGTAATAATCCACACCACCTAACAGAATGAATGATGAACTGGAAGCATGAGGCTCAGTAATAATCTATCACCACCTAACAGAATGAATGATGAGCTGGAAGCATGAGGCTCAGTAATAATCTATCACCACCTAACAGAATGAATGATGAGCTGGAAGCATGAGGCTCAGTAATAATCCACACCACCTAACAGAATGAATGATGAGCTGGAAGCATGAGGCTCAGTAATAATCCACACCACCTAACAGAATGAATGATGAGCTGGAAGCATGAGGCTCAGTAATAATCCACACCACCTAACAGAATGAATGATGAGCTGGAAGCATGAGGCTCAGTAATAATCTATCACCACCTAACAGAATGAATGATGAGCTGGAAGCATGAGGCTCAGTAATAATCCACACCACCTAACAGAATGAATGATGAGCTGGAAGCATGAGGCTCAGTAATAATCTATCACCACCTAACAGAATGAATGATGAGCTGGAAGCATGAGGCTCAGTAATAATCCACACCACCTAACAGAATGAATGATGAACTGGAAGCCACGTGACTGGCATTCCCTTCAGCACGTGAAGATGCACATTATTCTGTTAGTGTGAAAAGGGTATATACTGTAACTCAGCAGCAGCAGCTATGATAATGACATTAGTCAGTAGAGTGTATCAGCCCCTTCATGCTAATGGTTATCTAATACACCCTGTACACCCTCCTCTTGGACACAGCCCATAGCGCAAACCTCAGGACCCTGTATCACCAGCTTGGTATTCATAACCCACCCCCTTTACAAATATGAGTCACATTGAGTTAATCATAGGGTTACAAGGTGACCTGTCTCAGGTACCTTTCACAGCAGAACTCCACTTACCACAGTGCACTGGGGTGTGAGCTGAATACAGCACCCTCTGTGATAGTTGTATGATAATGTCTTTTTTGACTGGAGCATAGTTGATTGTTGAAATACTCAATGGTAGCTTGTGTAGTAACAGTAAAAGAAACCTATTAAAAAGCTTTGAGAAACGTTTCCACTGGAAGCCTTTCTCAGCCCTTCCAGTGGTGCAGTCGTTTTATTGGCAGTCCCAGTCCATTGCAGCGGCTCTTTTGCATTGTGGTAAGACAATGTCTTGTGGTGAGCGCCCACCCTCCGCCCTGGTAACGTATTGACAGTTTAACTTTGATTGCCTTTCAAGCCGTGAATCTGTCTATTGTAGCTGTTTGTCCTCCAGACCCAACTAACAATCGCAGCGTGCCATCTGCGTGTAGCTCTGCACGCTCTGTACACATTCATACTGGTCTCTGTGACGTGAACAAAGTGCTAATGGACATGGATTAGTTCAGAGATTAAAGTGTTTGCAGTTGTAATTAGTGGTCTAATCCCTTATCTTATCTTGACATGCAGTGTAGTTTTGAAAAGGGCAGTGCAGTCAGTAGCTTCTAACTCTTAGTGCTTGCTGATCTTCTGTATGATTACACCAGGCGTTTAAAAGTGCTGAATTTCAACTTTCACAGACTTGACAGAACTGCATGTTTCAGACTGTAAACTAAACTATATGAATACATAAAACCCCACATACTGTAGAACAACATGCAGCCTGACTTCCACTGGAATACTGTATGAATGTTGATGGAATGGTTAGGATGGGAATAGAATAGATTAACCCACTGAGTCCTCCTCATTCATGGAATATCTACAGTACTGTGTTTGTGTTCATGCCGTATTCCCTTTAAATACATTGTTCTACAAAATCGATGCATGTTATTTTCATTTTTGTGATTAAATGTGTCCAGGAGGCAAATGTACGCAAAGTGTGTGAAACGACAACAGTTACGTGACTATCCTGCTGGAATGTGGTTTTACAAGCATGCACACGATTACCTTCAGCTAAACACAGACGCTCTGGCCTCCAGTATTTCAATGCACAATTCCAGTACCTGACAAAGCTTGAATTGACTTGACTCTGAGGTTTTAACGACTCAGAGCAGTGCTAGCAGTCCTTTTGTTAAATGCTTAATAATGGATCGAGTGGTTGCAGGCCACTTTGGTCCATGCCTGCTAATAGGCAGTCTGGGCGTTTCCAGGGCCTTTACAGGCTTAACAGCATTAATACTTCAAAACAGCAATACAAGCATGGTTATCATATGCTTAGCCCTTAGGCTAGCCATGCAAAAAGCAAAGACGCCCACCACTAAATCCTAAACATCCAATATATCACTCTCCAAAGATAAAATATAATTCCTATACCTTATAGCAATGCATCAAGACAAATGAGATCTAAATTCAAAATTGTTCTTACCTTCCACTATATGGAAGTGTAGTTGTAGAATACAATGTAAAAACTGTCTTCAAAGGCAGACTTGTGAATACGACCAAACAGCAGCCAGAGCTCTTGAGAGCATGGATCACGCAAACTGTAGTTAGCAAGTCGAGTGATGCTTGACTGAAGTCTTACTACAGCTTTTATAGAACGTTTGCTCCATTTATTATGTCAGAAGTCTTAATTGAAGCAAAACATTTACTTTGTTTTGACAGCTCCTATTTGTAATTGAACAATATATCTAAAAAGTACCGGTGACTCCTTTTCTAGAATTGATTGGACATCATCTCATGTTCCTCATGTTCCACCCCTCCCTCCTCTGAAAACTAGGTGAGCTGGAGTTCACAGGGTCCTTGCTACCAAATACAATACAGGTATAAGTGTCCCAGGGTGTGGGTACAGTCTATGTGTGTTTGTGTGTATCACACATGTATATAATACATATGTTTGTGTTGTGTATATGTCCACGGTATCTATGTGTGTGTGTATATAATACAGGTATATGTGTGTGTGTGTATATAATACAGGTATATGTGTTATGTCCATATACACACACCACAGGTGTGTGTGTGTACATAATATGTGTGTTGTGTATACACACACACATATATTGTGTCTGTAATTGTGTGTGTGTGTAAATACAGTGTGTGTGTGTGTGTGTGTGTAATGTGTGTGTGTGTGTGTGTGTGTATATAATACAGGTATATGTGTGTGTGTGTGTATAATACAGGTATATGTGTGTGTGTGTGTGTATATAATACAGGTAGGTATGTGTGTGTGTGTGTGTGTGTGTGTGTATAATACAGGTAGGTATGGTGTGTGTGTGTGTGTAATACAGGTATATGTGTGTGTGTGTGTGTGTGTATATAATACAGGTATGTGTGTGTGTGTATATAATACAGGTAGGTGTGTGTGTGTGTGTGTGTGTATAATACAGGTATATATGTGTGTGTGTATATAATACAGGTATGTGTGTGTATATAATACAGGTATGTGTGTGTGTGTGTGTGTGTATACAATACAGGTATGTGTGTGTGTATATATATATATATATATATATATATGTATATATAATATAGAATAGATACACTTTCTAGGTGCGGTGAACTTGATCACGGTTCGTTGCCCCTTTAAGACAGACCCAGGACATCAGAAATGGAATTTAAAGCGCTTGTACGCTATTTTTAATAAACACAAAAAGGAAACAAATAAAACACAAAATAAACACCTAGCTCCCAATGCAGCACTAACTATACAGTCATGATCACCCTAACTAACACCCCGGACAGCTAAGCTGTTTACCGGCACACCAACAACACAAAAATCACACAGTTTATCTCCATACCTTCTCTGACTGCTCAGAACCAGAGCACACTTTCTGCTCCTACCCCTCAGCAGCCCTGAACAGACTGGCTGCACTTCTTTAAATCCCCTGCACCTGGCTCTAATTTACAATTAACACCAGGTGCAGGGGATTGCTAAACAATAAAACAATTAACCCATTAACACCCAAATGTGCATTCTTACATGTTTTCTGCAGGGAAGAATTTAACCCCCTCCCTGCCATCTTACTATATATATATATATATATATATATATATATATATATATATATATATATATATATATATATATATATTAGAGGGATGTTTTTAAACATAGAAAACCTACTCTGTTTAATTATTCCAACCTGGGTTTAAAAATATATCAGAAACATTCTTTTCAGCTTCATGTATAGATCCATAGATCTGCTCTTGAACTGCCCTAATATCAAACTGTACAGTGTTTTGTATTTGCTCTTATTAGGACTCAATTCACTGCATTGTGTATATTGCTCTTAATTGTACTGTAATTCTTGATATGTATTTTTTTGTATACAATTGTAAGTCGCCCTGGGTAAGGTTGTCTGCTAAGAAATTAATAATAATAATAATAATAATAATAATAATAATAATAATAATAATAGATGTGTGTTAACAAAACAATATTGAATAAGGGTTGTTGAGAGAGTTCATGACAAACTTCTGAACCTATAATTACTGACCCAGTTATTTTCATTTAAATCCAGGCTATAGCAAACAGTTGAAATGTAGCAGTCTAATATTGGATTTAATTATTAAACTAAGTTTGACCGCTCTCTCTGACTCTAAAAATCCCCTGTGCAAGCAGGGTTCACACACCCTGTTTACTTGCCAAGGCCAGTGTTTTAATGAATATAAAATCCCCTGTGCAAGCAGGGTTCACACACCCTGTTTACTTGCCAAGGTCAGTGCTTTAATGAATATAAAATCCCCTGTGCAAGCAGGGTTCACACACCCTGTTTACTTGCCAAGGCCAGTGCTTTAATGAATATAAAATCCCCTGTGCAAGCAGGGTTCACGCACCCTGTTTACTTGCCAAGGCCAGTATTTTAATGAATATAAAATCCCCTGTGCAAGCAGGGTTCACGCACCCTGTTTACTTGCCAAGGCCAGTGCTTTAATGAATATAAAATCCCCTGTGCAAGCAGGGTTCACACACCCTGTTTACTTGCCAAGGCCAGTGCTTTAATGAATATAAAATCCCCTGTGTAAGCAGGGTTCACACACCCTGTTTACTTGCCAAGGCCAGTGCTTTAATGAATATAAAATCCCCTGTGCAAGCAGGGTTCACACACCCTGTTTACTTGCCAAGGCCAGTGCTTTAATGAATATAAAATCCCCTGTGCAAGCAGGGTTCACGCACCCTGTTTACTTGCCAAGGCCAGTGCTTTAATGAATATAAAATCCCCTGTGCAAGCAGGGTTCACGCACCCTGTTTACTTGCCAAGGCCAGTGCTTTAATGAATATAAAATCCCCTGTGCAAGCAGGGTTCACGCACCCTGTTTACTTGCCAAGGCCAGTGCTTTAATGAATATAAAATCCCCTGTGCAAGCAGGGTTCACCCACCCTCTTTACTTGCCAAGGCCAGAGCTTTAATGAATATAAAATCCCCTGTGCAAGCAGGGTTCACGCACCCTGTTTACTTGCCAAGGCCAGTGCTTTAATGAATATAAAATCCCCTGTGCAAGCAGGGTTCACGCACCCTGTTTACTTGCCAAGGCCAGTGCTTTAATGAATATAAAATCCCCTGTGCAAGCAGGGTTCACGCACCCTGTTTACTTGCCAAGGCCAGTGCTTTAATGAATATAAAATCCCCTGTGCAAGCAGGGTTCACGCACCCTGTTTACTTGCCAAGGCCAGTGCTTTAATGAATATAAAATCCCCTGTGCAAGCAGGGTTCACACACCCTGTTTACTTGCCAAGGCCAGTGTTTTAATGAATATAAAATCCCCTGTGCAAGCAGGGTTCACGCACCCTGTTTACTTGCCAAGGCCAGTGCTTTAATGAATATAAAATCCCCTGTGCAAGCAGGGTTCACACACCCTGTTTACTTGCCAAGGCCAGTGTTTTAATGAATATAAAATCCCCTGTGCAAGCAGGGTTCACGCACCCTGTTTACTTGCCAAGGCCAGTGCTTTAATGAATATAAAATCCCCTGTGCAAGCAGGGTTCACGCACCCTGTTTACTTGCCAAGGCCAGTGCTTTAATGAATATAAAATCCCCTGTGCAAGCAGGGTTCACACACCCTGTTTACTTGCCAAGGCCAGTGTTTTAATGAATATAAAATCCCCTGTGCAAGCAGGGTTCACGCACCCTGTTTACTTGCCAAGGCCAGTGTTTTAATGAATATAAAATCCCCTGTGCAAGCAGGGTTCACGCATCCTGTTTACTTGCCAAGGCCAGTGTTTTAATGAATATAAAATCCCCTGTGCAAGCAGGGTTCACGCACCCTGTTTACTTGCCAAGGACAGTGTTTTAATGAATATGAAATCCCCTGTGCAAGCAGGGTTCACACACCCTGTTTACTTACCAAGGCCAGTGTTTTAATGAATATAAAATCCCCTGTGCAAGCAGGGTTCACACACCCTGTTTACTTGCCAAGGCCAGTTGTTTTTTTTTTATTAATATGAAATTCCACTGTAAGCGCTTTTCCAATTCACCGCATGAAGTCATGTTTTAGCCGGATTCAGGAGAGGCTCGGATCGATATCTCTACAGATAAGAGGTCCACATCTCAATTTCAAGAAGCTACCAAACTCTCATTCATTTTATAACATAATGAGGCAATGACCATTAGCTTTGTTTTTCTTGTACTTCTCGTTAGTTAATTGAAAAGTTTATACAGAACAAAAAACTTGAACTGAGGACAGCTTGACCAGCAAATCCCACTTCTGGGTGCCAGAATTCATTTTTCCTGTCTTCGCCACTCCTGGCCTACTTCTATTGTAGACAACTTTTCTAATTGAATTAATGAAATGCTCGTTTCTGCCTTTTCTCTCAAGGCTATAAGCCTGTTGGCCCCGGTAGTTCTCAGTTAATGAGTTTAGCTCATTTCACAGGTATTTCTGTTCAGCGCGACCCCAACCCAGCTCCTTCTTTACTCAGACTTACAATGATTTATATAATAGTACTGTCTACTGTTACACTGGAATAAACAGGACTATAGAATTCTACAATATTCTCATAGACTAATGCAGAGTACAATATAGCATATTTTCTTAACAGTGTGTTTTAATAATTTGGTTAGTATTTCTGCTGGCTTTATATTCTTTAAAACACAGTACAATTATTACAACATTTTAACACACATGCAGTTTCACAAATGTTCAATTTTTATCCCAATGATCAGCCTGCTTCCAGTAGCTGTCACAGTCTTGGGTCAGTTTCTGCTCTCAGTGAATCTGTCAAAGCCACCACAAACGTGGGTGACAGTCTTTTAAAAGCCTGATACCTGCAAAAAACTTAAATCTTGTTAGCTTGGCTCCCATCTTTACATTCTCATTCCCATCATCGGTGGGAAGACTTCAAAGAAATCAAGCTGTTTCTATCAAAGAGCCATCCATCTCTACCGCATACACCTTTCACTCAGAAAAGATGGTCACACCTTGTACAAGGGAAGACAGTTTTTAGGGTCACTCGTGATAAAGTGTTCCAATAAATCATGTTGTTCCTGAATGACTGCTACACCTCAGAGGAAAGTATTTCAATGCAATGGACTTGTAGACAGATTTGTTTTTAGGTAGAGGGGTAGAAAGATTCATTTAAAAGATGAATACTGCACAGAGCAAGCACTAGTAACTTGAAGAGAAGGTAATTCTGGGCACTACCGTACTGAATCCCCAAAGGGAATTATTCAAATGAGTTTTTGCCAGTGTAAATTGTTGCAGTTAAAGATTAAGCACCTCATTGCATTGGGGGAGGTACGGTAGGGAGCAAAACTGCTTCCCATGGCGTTACACTACAACACATTTTTTGTTGTTTTTGTTTCAATCGTATGTTTGATTCCAGATTTAAAAAGCTCAGTGGACAAGGAAGAAGGTGAATGGGTGCTGTGCTGCTGTCTTGCTGTGTTTTATGAGTTCTGGTTGAATCCATTGCATTGCTGTATAAAAATGGCATCGGAGTCCTGTTCTTTGTTTTCACGCCAAGAAAAGTTTTCAGTGTACGTGGCAATGGTTTGTATTCAGTGTACGTGGCAATGGTTTGTATTCAGTGTATGTGGCAGTGGTTTGTATATTCAGTGTACGTGGCACTGGTTTGTATTCAGTGTACGTGGCAGTGGTTTGTATTCAGTGTGTGTGGCACTGGTTTGTATTCAGTGTGCGTGGCACTGGTTTGTATTCAGTGTATGTGGCAGTGGTTTGTATTCAGTGTGCATGGCAGTGGTTTGTATATTCAGTGTACGTGGCACTGGTTTGTATTCAGTGTACGTGGCAGTGGTTTGTATTCAGTGTACGTGGCACTGGTTTGTATTCAGTGTACGTGGCAGTGGTTTGTATTCAGTGTGCGTGGCACTGGTTTGTATTCAGTGTGCGTGGCAGTGGTTTGTATTCAGTGTACGTGGCAGTGGTTTGTATTCAGTGTGCGTGGCAGTGGTTTGTATTCAGTGTACGTGGCACTGGTTTGTATTCAGTGTACGTGGCAGTGGTTTGTATTCAGTGTGCGTGGCACTGGTTTGTATTCAGTGTACGTGGCAGTGGTTTGTATTCAGTGTGCGTGGCAGTTGTTTGTATATTCAGTGTACGTGGCACTGGTTTGTATTTTCAATTTACGTGGACAGTGGTTTGCAGGTGTTTCACAAATTCAGTCGAATCCGAGATGTCGTTCCTGTACCAAGGGAAGACACGCCCAGAGATATGTTAAATGCACAACACAAGCAGTTTGAAACAGAAGCAGTGATCCTCTACTTTATAAAGCACAGCTGTTTTGCGGGTTCCAAATAGCCCACAACTGTAAATTTGGTTACATTAACCCAACAAAAATGTAAAGTAGTTACAAACATACTGTGTTTTATAATGTTGTATTTATTATAAACGTTGGCTTTGTGTGAATGGTGTCTCATGGAGAGCCTGTACCCATGTCGTCCAACTTTCATAACATTTGGCAATTAAAATGCACTGCGAAATTGTTTTTCAGTGTAACCTACCAGAATGTCGGATGCAGTGCCAGTGGCCTTCAGAAGCATCGCCCAGAAACCTGGGCTGCAGATCTGGACCATTGAGGTGAGTAAATTGAGGGCGGGGCAGGGAGGAGACCTACAGTACAGGATGCCTGGTAACATAGCGATGCAACCCCGTGCAAGCGTCTTAACCACTATGCAAATGATCGTTGAGAGGCGTGTCTGCATTCCTGGTTTTAGAGCTTTTAACCTCATCTCACCCACAGGGCACAGGACCCAACACTGCCCGTTTCATAAATATAATAATAATAATATCTTTATTTTTATATAGCGCCTTTCATAGTGGACCATCAGTACAAAGTGCTTAACAGAGGTAGGCTGTGAACTGTGCATTATATTCAGAGTCACTTACAATAGGACACTTAAAAATGCACACATTAAATCTCATCTCATGACACGGGACAGGACAGAATCTGTAACAGCAGTGTATCACACAACACTGCCTGTCACACAAACACACACATCAAATCTCATCTCACTGACAGGAAACACAATCTGTAACAGCAGTGTATCACACAACATTGCCTGTTACACAAACACACACATCAAATCTCATCTCACTGACAGGAGACACAATATGTAACAGCACTGTATCACACAACACTGCCCATCACACAAATACACACATCAAATCTCATCTCACTGACAGGAGACACAATCTGTAACAGCAGTGTATCACACAACACTGCCCGTTACACAAACACACACATCAAATCTCATCTCACTGACAGGAGACACAATCTGTAACAGCAGTGTATCACACAACACTGCCCGTCACACAAACACACACATCAAATCTCATCTCACTGACAGGAGACACAATCTGTAACAGCAGTGTATCACACAACACTGCCCGTCACACAAACACACACATCAAATCTCATCTCACTGACAGGAGACACAATCTGTAACAGCAGTGTATCACACAACACTGCCCATCACACAAACACACACATCAAATCTCATCTCACTGACAGGAGACACAATCTGTAACAGCAGTGTATCACACAACACTGCCTGTTACACAAACACACACATCAAATCTCATCTCACTGACAGGAGACACAATCTGTAACAGCAGTGTATCACACAACACTGCCTGTTACACAAACACACACATCAAATCTCATCTCACTGACGGGACAGGAGCGAATCCGTAATGGTAGTGCATACAGCCCTTCATGGTACATCTAGATGACACCTGGTGGTCCCGGAGTGCTGTACTAAAGGAATGAGATCAGCAGTTATTGATCCGGGATACTTCCAAAAGTTACAGGAAGGGTGTTCTGTAGTGCGTGTTGAAATAATGAGTAGAATATATTATACAGTCTGTGGTGCTGCTAGTGGATGAGGCTAAGGTTGGGTCCCATTACCAGAGGCACAGGGAGTAAACACAGACTGGTTATTACAGTGCCATTATCTCATCTGTTTAGATTGCTCTTAAATTACAGGCTGGGCAAGCACACATTTTAATAACACGCACTGCAATGAGGATCTCAGTAAACAGCCTTGCGTGGCTGTTTGCAAAGCCTTCGAGCAAGACAGAATAACATGCTTTGCAAAATGAAGTCCGAGCTCTGTAACATGAAACAAGCACTTACTTAACATCCACTGGAAGAGATGAATGGGGATGTGAACTCACAGCCTCTCCTCTCTGAATGATGGAGCAAGCACTTAGATCCCATCCACTGGAAGAAATGAATGGGGATGTGAACTCACAGCCTCTCCTCTCTGAATGATGGAGCAAGCACTTAGATCCCATCCACTGGAAGAGATGAATGGGGATGTGAACTCACAGCCTCTCCTCTCTGAATGATAAAGCAAGCACTTAGATCCCATCCACTGGAAGAGATGAATGGGGATGTGAACTCACAGCCTCTCCTCTCTGAATGATAAAGCAAGCACTTAGATCCCATCCACTGGAAGAGATGAATGGGGATGTGAACTCACAGCCTCTCCTCTCTGAATGATGGAGCAAGCACTTAGATCTCATCCACTGGAAATGATGAATGGGGATGTGAACTCACAGCCTCTCCTCTCTGAATGATGAAGCAAGCACTTAGATCCCATCCACTGGAAGAGATGAATGGGGATGTGAACTCACAGCCTGTCCTCTCTGAATGATGGAGCAAGCACTTAGATCCTATCCACTGGAAGAGATGAATGGGGATGTGAACTCACAGCCTCTCCTCTCTGAATGATGGAGCAAGCACTTAGATCCCATCCACTGGAAGAGATGAATGGGGATGTGAACTCACAGCCTCTCCTCTCTGAATGATGGAGCAAGCACTTAGATCCCATCCACTGGAAATGATGAATGGGGATGTGAACTCACAGCCTCTCCTCTCTGAATGATAAAGCAAGCACTTAGATCCCATCCACTGGAAGAGATGAATGGGGATGTGAACTCACAGCCTCTCCTCTCTGAATGATGGAGCAAGCACTTAGATCCCATCCACTGGAAGAGATGAATGGGGATGTGAACTCACAGCCTCACCTCTCTGAATGATGGAGCAAGCACTTAGATCCTATCCACTGGAAGAGATGAATGGGGATGTGAACTCACAGCCTATCCTCTCTGAATGATAAAGCAAGCACTTAGATCCTATCCACTGGAAGAGATGAATGGGGATGTGAACTCACAGCCTCTCCTCTCTGAATGATAAAGCAAGCACTTAGATCCCATCCACTGGAAATGATGAATGGGGATGTGAACTCACAGCCTCTCCTGTCTGAATGATAAAGCAAGCACTTAGATCCCATCCACTGGAAATGATGAATGGGGATGTGAACTCACAGCCTCTCCTGTCTGAATGATGAAGCAAGCACTTAGATCCCATCCACTGGAAATGATGAATGGGGATGTGAACTCACAGCCTCTCCTCTCTGAATGATGAAGCAAGCACTTAGATCCCATCCACTGGAAATGATGAATCGGTATGTGAACTCACAGCCTCTCCTCTCTGAATGATGGAGAATTCTGCGACAGACAGTTGCTTTGTTTCTGTTCTACATGTGAATCACTTCTCATTCATGATGAAATGTAAAGCTTGCTCATGCTTTCTCGACACACCCTGCATGGAGTGCTGCAGGTTCAATATGACCAGCAACTGACTTGGCTGCTGCACCACTAGGTACAGTACTGCAGTATGCATTCCCTAGAGTTTAAACAGTACCATTGGGATACACCATTACAATAATTATTACCCTGGAGAAGCAGGGACTTCCATTGAAACGAGACTCTGGAAATGTCGGTGAATAAGGATAACCAGTAAAGCTGCATTGTGTGCACTACATTACATACAGGGATAGCAGTCTTTTCAGCCCTGAATGGTTTCTGTTGAAATGAAGTTAGATAAACCGAGTAGATCTAATCTTGTACATATACTTCTGCACTAGCTCAGACTGGGAGCTTCTGACTTGATTTCCGACGGCTTGTTTGCGTACTGTGCTAAGAGAACCCTGAAAGCAATCCCAAAATGTGTATTTGCTCTTACCATTGTTTATAAAGTCATCTGTTACTGTGTAGAAATGTGAAAACCCTAGAACAAGACAGGCCACAGTTAGCCCTTCCACTCCTGCTTTTTGTTCCAAACCTGTTAAAAACACAGAACTAAATTGAAACCCTAGAGCAAGAGAGGCCACAGTTTTAATTGATCCAATTAAAAACCCATCTCCAGAAGTAGTTAATCCCCTAATGTTACCTGTTATACCTGGAGTGGAATGGCCCTCCAGGCCTGTGAATGGACAGCCCTTCCCTAGGCCCTTAGAACCAACAAGAGACGTTGTGAGATTGCATTGTTCAATCTGACAGCCTCTGCTTCTCTAATCTAAATCTCTTTCTGAAACAGAAAATGAAAATGGTCCCAGTCCCTGCACAAGCCTATGGGAATTTCTTCGAAGGAGACTGCTACATTGTTCTCTGTGTAAGTACAGTTTATAACTATACATCATTGAACTGAGACTCAGCTGGCATTTATCCATGTCAACATGTACAAGCTGTAATCCAAGTGAATGCACTGTGGGGTGCAGGCAAAGCCCTGGCGCTTGTGCAGTCTGGGATAGAGGACCATGAAGGGAAGCTGAGCTGCTCAAACTGTGATCACTTTCTGAACTGCAGCCTCACTCCCTGCTTTTCACCCCTAACCACTCACTCGAAACCACCTGAAACTAGCATCAGCACTTATTAATACTGTATGGACTGATTCATATTGACTATGATATTCCCAAGTGAATACTGTATGGACTGACTCATATTGACTATGATATTCCCAAGTGAATACTGTATGAACTGACTCATATTCACAATGATATTCCCAAGTGAATACTGTATGGACTGACTCATATTGACTATGATATTCCCAAGTGAATACTGTATGAACTGACTCATATTCACAATGATATTCCCAAGTGAATATTGTATGGACTGACTCATATTGACTATGATATTCCCAAGTGAATACTGTATGAACTGACTCATATTCACAATGATATTCCCAAGTAAATACTGTATGGACTGACTCATATTGACTATGGTATTCCCAAGTGAATACTGTATGGACTGACTCATATTCACAATGATATTCCCAAGTGAATACTGTATGGACAGACTCATATTCACAATGATATTCCTAAGTGACTTTCAGAAGAGCACCCAATCCCCTTGCAATCTTTTTTTTTCTGATCCTTTGTTTTATCTATGTAAAGTTTAGATAAGCCAACCTGTTTGTAAGGGAGCCCTTGAGATGTAATCTTGCGAATGCACATATAATAAGCCCAATGCCCAAGTACAAGGGACATGCAATGAGACTCTGCACAACAGATCTGTACAATGCTTAGTTCTAGGAATGGACCAAAGACAAGATCATTTCTACTCAATAGACACAGGAAGATTGGGTATCTTCCCCTTCAGAGTGGAAGTAGTTTCCAAGTTCCATTTTAATATCATTCTGCATCATTTGTAAGTTTTCGTAAAGCTTTGCAGTATGTTTCTGTTTTACAAGTTGTCCTTTTTAATCTGATCTAAAAGTCTTTGTTCGGGTGCATTGCCTGTGATTGTGCTTTCTATTGGTTTCTATTGCATACAACAACACCTCTGACTCAGCCCAGTAGCTGCCTGCCTGGCAGCTGAACCCGTGCTTAGACATGCTGCACAGTGAAGAAGCGCAGGTGCACTCTGTGCTGCAGGCCTTCACTTGTGTATTGAGCAACCCAGAACATATTGAAATATTTCTTATTGCAACATTTACAGTTCTTGAGTATTTGTTATTTTGATATTTACAAAAGAGAACCATTTGAAACTGAAAGGTACATAGTATTGTATTTATTAGTATCATTTATGATGCTTTTCAACCCCCCCCCCCCCCCCCCCCCCCCCCCCCAAAAATTTTAGGGATGTTTTACTGATTATACCCTCATTTATGATGCTTTTCAATACCCCCCCCCCCCCCCCCCAGGTGGAATGTAGGTTTCCTCCTTGTTTCTGGAATCCCTGTTGCTTGTGTGTGTGATGGTAGAGCTCCTCTCTGCTCTCTTTGTCCATTGTTTCTGGAATCCCTGTTGCTTGTGTGTGTGATGGTAGAGCTCCTCTCTGCTCTCTTTGTCTCATTGTTTTTGGAATCCCAAACATGGTAAAGCTCCTCTCTGCTCTCTTTGTCTCATTGTTTTTGGAATCCCTGTTCATGGTAAGCTCTGGTACAAAATCCCTGTTCAATAATTGTACTCTTAATAGTTTCTGCAAACAATCCCTGTTTCTCCAGGTGGAATGTAGGCTTCTCTGTCTCCTTGTTTCTGGAATCCCTGTTGCTTGTGTGTGTGATGGTAGAGCTCCTCTCTGCTCTGTTTGTCTCATTGTTTCTGGAATCCCTGTTGCTTGTGTGTGTGATGGTAGAGCTCCTCTCTGCTCTCTTTGTCTCATTGTTTCTGGAATCCCTGTTGCTTGTGTGTGATGGTAGAGCTCCTCTCTGCTCTCTTTGTCTCATTGTTTCTGGAATCCCTGTTGCTTGTGTGTGTGATGGTAGAGCTCCTCTCTGCTCTCTTTGTCTCATTGTTTCTGGAATCCCTGTTGCTTGTGTGTGTGATGGTAGAGCTCCTCTCTGCTCTGTTTGTCTCATTGTTTCTGGAATCCCTGTTGCTTGTGTGTGTGATGGTAGAGCTCCTCTCTGCTCTCTTTGTCTCATTGTTTCTGGAATCCCTGTTGCTTGTGTGTGTGATGGTAGAGCTCCTCTCTGCCCTGTTTGTCTCATTGTTTCTGGAATCCCTGTTGCTTGTGTGTGTGATGGTAGAGCTCCTCTCTGCTCTGTTTGTCTCATTGTTTCTGGAATCCCTGTTGCTTGTGTGTGTGTGATGGTAGAGCTCCTCTCTGCTCTCTTTGTCTTATTGTTTCTGGAATCCCTGTTGCTTGTGTGTGATGGTAGAGCTCCTCTCTGCTCTCTTTGTCTCATTGTTTCTGGAATCCCTGTTGCTTGTGTGTGTGATGGTAAAGCTCCTCTCTGCTCTCTTTGTCTCATTGTTTCTGGAATCCCTGTTGCTTGTGTGTTTGCAGGGACGGCAGAGCTCCTCTCAGCTCTCTTTTGATCTGCATTACTGGATCGGGAGCAAGTCCTCTCAGGATGAGCAGGGGGCGGCTGCCATCCTGGTGACCCAGCTGGATAATTACCTGGGGGGGAGCCCCATCCAGTACAGGGAGGTGCAGGACTGTGAGTCAGTCAAATTCAAGAGCTACTTCAAGAACGGCATTGTGTGAGTAGGAACCGCTTCTAATCCTGTGCTCTTGTCTTTCTTTGTTTTTTGTATTTATGAAACAAATATTCCACTGTGTGAGTGTTTATTTAGTGAAATATTTACAGTACGTATATTTCATTGTCAAATGTGGTTGGTTACAAAAGAACTGTGTGGAGGTCTCCTTGCACAGTGTTTACTCATTATGACCCTCACCCCCTGTGCTGAGCCTCCTAGCGCAGTGTTTACTCATTATGACCCTCACCCCCTGTGCTGAGCCTCCTAGTGCAGTGTTTACTCATTATGACCCTCACCCCCTGTGCTGAGCCTCCTAGCGCAGTGTTTACTCATTATGACCCTCGCCCCCTGTGCTGAGCCTCCTAGCGCAGTGTTTACTCATTATGACCCTCGCCCCCTGTGCTGAGCCTCCTAGCGCAGTGTTTACTCATTATGACCCTCACCCCCTGTGCTGAGCCTCCTAGCGCAGTGTTTACTCATTATGACCCTCACCCCCTGTGCTGAGCCTCCTAGCGCAGTGTTTACTCATTATGACCCTCACCCCCTGTGCTGAGCCTCCTAGCGCAGTGTTTACTCATTATGACCCTCACCCCCTGTGCTGAGCCTCCTAGCGCAGTGTTTACTCATTATGACCCTCACCCCCTGTGCTGAGCCTCCTAGCGCAGTGTTTACTCATTATGACCCTCACCCCCTGTGCTGAGCCTCCTAGCGCAGTGTTTACTCATTATGACCCTCACCCCCTGTGCTGAGCCTCCTAGCGCAGTGTTTACTCATTATGACCCTCACCCCCTGTGCTGAGCCTCCTAGCGCAGTGTTTACTCATTATGACCCTCACCCCCTGTGCTGAGCCTCCTAGCGCAGTGTTTACTCATTATGACCCTCACCCCCTGTGCTGAGCCTCCTAGCGCAGTGTTTACTCATTATGACCCTCACCCCCTGTGCTGAGCCTCCTAGCGCAGTGTTTACTCATTATGACCCTCACCCCCTGTGCTGAGCCTCCTAGCGCAGTGTTTACTCATTATGACCCTCACCCCCTGTGCTGAGCCTCCTAGCGCAGTGTTTACTCATTATGACCCTCACCCCCTGTGCTGAGCCTCCTAGCGCAGTGTTTACTCATTATGACCCTCACCCCCTGTGCTGAGCCTCCTAGCGCAGTGTTTACTCATTATGACCCTCACCCCCTGTGCTGAGCCTCCTAGCGCAGTGTTTACTCATTATGACCCTCACCCCCTGTGCTGAGCCTCCTAGCGCAGTGTTTACTCATTATGACCCTCACCCCCTGTGCTGAGCCTCCTAGCGCAGTGTTTACTCATTATGACCCTCACCCCCTGTGCTGAGCCTCCTAGCGCAGTGTTTACTCATTATGACCCTCACCCCCTGTGCTGAGCCTCCTAGCGCAGTGTTTACTCATTATGACCCTCACCCCCTGTGCTGAGCCTCCTAGCGCAGTGTTTACTCATTATGACCCTCACCCCCTGTGCTGAGCCTCCTAGCGCAGTGTTTACTCATTATGACCCTCACCCCCTGTGCTGAGCCTCCTAGCGCAGTGTTTACTCATTATGACCCTCACCCCCTGTGCTGAGCCTCCTAGCGCAGTGTTTACTCATTATGACCCTCACCCCCTGTGCTGAGCCTCCTAGCGCAGTGTTTGCTCATTATGACCCTCACCCCCTGTGCTGAGCCTCCTAGCGCAGTGTTTACTCATTATGACCCTCACCCCCTGTGCTGAGCCTCCTAGCGCAGTGTTTACTCATTATGACCCTCACCCCCTGTGCTGAGCCTCCTAGCGCAGTGTTTACTCATTATGACCCTCACCCCCTGTGCTGAGCCTCCTAGCGCAGTGTTTACTCATTATGACCCTCACCCCCTGTGCTGAGCCTCCTAGCGCAGTGTTTACTCATTATGACCCTCACCCCCTGTGCTGAGCCTCCTAGCGCAGTGTTTACTCATTATGACCCTCACCCCCTGTGCTGAGCCTCCTAGCGCAGTGTTTACTCATTATGACCCTCACCCCCTGTGCTGAGCCTCCTAGCGCAGTGTTTACTCATTATGACCCTCACCCCCTGTGCTGAGCCTCCTAGCGCAGTGTTTACTCATTATGACCCTCACCCCCTGTGCTGAGCCTCCTAGCGCAGTGTTTACTCATTATGACCCTCGCCCCCTGTGCTGAGCCTCCTAGCGCAGTGTTTACTCATTATGACCCTCACCCCCTGTGCTGAGCCTCCTTCAGTGCCATTAGCCAATAGGGCACCAGTGTGAGGAGGCTCATCCTGCAGGTCCTGTTCATCAGACAGCAACAACGAGCCCTAAACAAGTTAGCTAAACAGCCCCCTCCAATGCACTGGTGCCTGTGACACTCTGTACTGGGCGAGGCTGTTAACCGTCAATTGCAGAAGTGCAGCAGTTTGCCTTTGGACTCTATGAATCGCTCCATGGTGTCATTGTATCAACTGGCAGCTCATCCTGAAGTAATGATCGGCTGCCTGGCCTTGTGTGTGCGTAATATACAGTAGTAAATGTGTATCTTTTTGTTCTGTTTTGCCACAGCTATAAGAAGGGTGGTTTGGCGTCAGGGTTCAAACAAGTCGAGACAAACATGTACAACATCAAGCGGCTGCTGCACGTCAAGGGTAGGAAGAATTTCTCAGCCACGGAGGTAGGCTGTGTGGGTGCAAATGAACATCTCTGTTAGTGTTTCTGTAATTCTACACAGAGCTGCTGCCTGTCTGCATGCTCCTGTTTCTACAGGAACTATCTGGATCTTATTGAATATACCCATTGACTCCTGAGAGGGTGTCCCCCGCCCCAGCCAATCTAAATAGGAGCTGTGGGTGTATTTGAAATCCCACAGCCTCTCAGTGCAAATACTGTACCCCAGTGTGCAGGTTCGCTGGTTCATGCACAGCCTTTCAGTGCACATCCTGTACCCCAGTGCGCAGGGTCTCTGGTTCATGCACAGCCTCTCAGTGCACATACTGTACCCCAGTGTGCAGGGTCGCTGGTTCATGCACAGCCTCTCAGTGCACATCCTGTACCCCAGTGAGTAGGCTCGCTGGTTCATGCACAGCCTCTCAGTGCACATACTGTACCCCAGTGCGCAGGGTCGCTGGTTCATGCACAGCCTCTCAGTGCACATACTGTACCCCAGTGCGCAGGGTCGCTGGTTCATGCACAGCCTCTCAGTGCACATACTGTACTGCACATATTGTCTTATCTCCTGCCTCAGTTTTCATTAAAATTCCATTAAGGGCCCCTGGGGCTTTGACGAGAGTGGAGGTGATATTTATTTCTATCTGTATATATTTATTATTGGCGCTATCATACCAAACGTGCGTCATCTTGTTAAGAGAAGAAGCCACACTGACTGATTGAGGCTGCTTGTCATGTTGTTAAAGGTTGATGTCTCCTGGAACAGTTTCAATGTGGGAGATGTTTTCCTGCTGGACATGGGCAAGGTGATTGTCCAGTGGAACGGGCCTGAAAGCAACCACCCCGAAAGGTTAAAGGTCAGCATCGCCCTTCATTAACACTTACTGTATACTGAGTGTATTGCACAGCGCATTAAACTTACCATGTCAGTGACAGCTTTCATTTGTATAGTGCCGTTTTAAATCCTGTCAGGACTTAACAACACGAGTATTGCATTACTGCACTGTATCCTTGTATTATCAGCAAGATTGAGGGTGTAGAGAGCAGAAGCACACATTTATTAAAACCATCAAGAACTCATTTTCAGAGTTATTGACTTTTCAGATGTACAACGACCTCCATTCCCAAGGTGTTCGTAACTCTGAGGTTCTGCTGCATTTCAAATGGTTTTCCTTTAAAGAAAGAGAAAGCTCGTGCTGAATATATAATGCTGTCTGTCTGTCTGTCTGCCTGTGCAGGGGATGACGCTGTCCCAGGATATCCGGGACAGGGAGCGAGGTGGGCGCGCTCAGATTGGCGTCGTCGATGGAGACAATGAAGCCGCCTCCCCAGAACTGATGAAAATCATGACAGCAGTGTTGGGGCAGAGGACAGGGAGCCTCAAGCCAGCTACCCCAGACAACAGACCCGACCTGTATCAGAAGTCAAATGTGCGGCTCTACCAGTGCGTACTCCAGACAGAGCTTCACTTACAACTTTACACACTGGGGTTCTGTACTCCAGACAGGGCTTCACTTACAACTTTGCAGTGATTTCCCTGTGCAGAATGCATTGCTAGTCTGTGTCTAGGTAGTGATGTAGATTCCTCTGTGCAGAATGCATTGCTAGTCTGTGTCTAGTTGGTGATGTAGATTCCTCTGTGCAGAATGCATTGCTAGTCTGTGTCTAGTTGGTGATGTAGATTCCTCTGTGCAGAATGCATTGCTAGTCTGTGTCTAGTTGGTGATGTAGATTCCTCTGTGCAGAATGCATTGCTAGTCTGTGTCTAGTTGGTGATGTAGATTCCTCTGTGCAGAATGCATTGCTAGTCTGTGTCTAGTTGGTGATGTAGATTCCTCTGTGCAGAATGCATTGCTAGTCTGTGTCTAGTTGGTGATGTAGGTTCCTCTGTGCAGAATGCATTGCTAGTCTGTGTCTAGTTGGTGATGTAGATTCCTCTGTGCAGAATGCATTGCTAGTCTGTGTCTAGTTGGTGATGTAGATTCCTCTGTGCAGAATGCATTGCTAGTCTGTGTCTAGTTGGTGATGTAGATTCCTCTGTGCAGAATGCATTGCTAGTCTGTGTCTAGTTGGTGATGTAGATTCCTCTGTGCAGAATGCATTGCTAGTCTGTGTCTAGTTGGTGATGTAGATTCCTCTGTGCAGAATGCATTGCTAGTCTGTGTCTAGTTGGTGATGTAGATTCCTCTGTGCAGAATGCATTGCTAGTCTGTGTCTAGTTGGTGATGTAGATTCCTCTGTGCAGAATGCATTGCTAGTCTGTGTCTAGTTGGTGATGTAGATTCCTCTGTGCAGAATGCATTGCTAGTCTGTGTCTAGTTGGTGATGTAGATTCCTCTGTGCAGAATGCATTGCTAGTCTGTGTCTAGTTGGTGATGTAGATTCCTCTGTGCAGAATGCATTGCTAGTCTGTGTCTAGTTGGTGATGTAGATTCCTCTGTGCAGAATGCATTGCTAGTCTGTGTCTAGTTGGTGATGTAGATTCCTCTGTGCAGAATGCATTGCTAGTCTGTGTCTAGTTGGTGATGTAGATTCCTCTGTGCAGAATGCATTGCTAGTCTGTGTCTAGTTGGTGATGTAGATTCCTCTGTGCAGAATGCATTGCTAGTCTGTGTCTAGTTGGTGATGTAGATTCCTCTGTGCAGAATGCATTGCTAGTCTGTGTCTAGTTGGTGATGTAGATTCCTCTGTGCAGAATGCATTGCTAGTCTGTGTCTAGTTGGTGATGTAGATTCCTCTGTGCAGAATGCATTGCTAGTCTGTGTCTAGTTGGTGATGTAGATTCCTCTGTGCAGAATGCATTGCTAGTCTGTGTCTAGTTGGTGATGTAGATTCCTCTGTGCAGAATGCATTGTTAGTCTATGTTTAGGCAGTGATGTAGATTCCTCTGTGCGAATGCATTGCTAACCAGTTTCTTTAACTGGTCAGTGTTTCAGATTCAAGTGGAAACTTGGTTGTCCAGGAGATAGCCACACAGCCACTGACTCAGGATCTGCTCAACTCTGATGTAAGAGAATTTCATTTTCCTCACAGATGAGTTCCAAAGCTCTGAAGTGCACTATGCATGTGTACAAGCACAGCGATTTGTGGGAAAGTGAATTTGATAAACAACCAAAATAATCCAGCACTAACAGGGGTGACTGAGGGCTTTGTAGGGTCAGTTTGCTGAAGCTCAAAAGATGATCAGAGACAATCAATCACACCGATATTTGCATTCAAAGGTTTTTTGCAGTGGTCATCAAACAGCACAGATCTCCAGAGAAAACAAAGTCACTTCATCAGTAACTAATGTGTTCTACCGGGGTATGACATGTACATGTTATTTATAGATTTTGGTTCAGATCCTTTACCCCTATCACAGTTAAGCACGCATCAAACAATTCTTAATAACTCCCTTTTAATTATTGCTATACCCCCTTAGTTGATCAATCAGCACTAGCTTTGGGGCTATCTCTTCCCCTCCCTGTGCGTTTGTTATGTTCCTTTTAGAAAGCTAGTTAAAACAGGTTCTAAACCGTATATGTTGCAATTTTCCTACTCCGCCGGTCATCTGGTGTGCTAGAACATTCAGCCTCTTAGAGAAGCTACACAGGTCCTATTGCCTTGTATGATCTTATTCCGTTTTCAGGGCCCTTCAGCTTTGTATCTGTAGTCTTCTCTGTAAGACTTTAACGCTGGTGCATTCCCTGCAGGATTGCTACATCGTGGATCAGGGGGGGGTGAAGATCTTCGTGTGGAAGGGGAAGAACGCCACCACTCAGGAGAGGCAGGCTGCTCTTGGGAGAGCTGAGGTCAGTGCACTCAGTCTACAGGGCTGATTTAGCCAGCAAGGTAAAGGTTTGTTAACCAAAAAGCTATATTAACTAATAAGCTGTATTAACATTGTTATTGGTTCCCATTTTATTGTAATGAGAATATTTTGGTTCTTCACTCGTTTAGTTTTTTTATGTTATTGTGATAAATATAAATAAGCTGCTGCATCCTGGTATCTTCATCAGCTGACATGTTCTGAGCTTGACCATTGGAGTGAGTTCAAACTACATCACAGGAAGTGATCAGGTACCAGGAAGCATCAGAAGCAACTTCTCATCAATAGCATTGTCCTTGAAATATCTGCACAGCCCAGTATATAAAACACAGTATCTGTATATTTTAAACTGAAATCTTGAAATACAGGCAAAGAAACAAAAGATCTTCAACAGACAAAAGGGTAATACAATAGATTTTTGAACTTTGGTTCGCACTGACGCTGGTATTAGAATAGCTGCATTCAGGGGTCCTCGAGTGCTCATCCAGTTAAGGAGCTGCCTCTGGGAGCAGAGGATGAGTCACACAGCTTGACGGCTCTAGTTCGCGTCCAGGCTGTGCAAACAGGCCGAACTTTGCAGTAGCCCGCCCACTTCTGCACTGGATTGCTCGGTGTAAAAGCGATTCTGGCTTTTGGCTTGTGAGATTGGAGGACGCTCAAAAAAAAAACAAGAATGGTTGCATTCCTCTTGCCCCTAGTTAAGCAATGGGAAGGATGATGGATTGAGACCGGGATGATCCACAAGAGCAGAGACGGAAAAGGGGGCGGGGCACTAATCAGCAGTGTCTCCTTTTCTTGCAGGGCTTCATCAAAGCAAAGAACTACCCGTCCACAACCAACGTGGAAATCATGAACGAGGACGCTGAATCTTCCATGTTCAAGCAGCTCTTCAAGACATGGACAGAGAAGGGGCTGACGCAGGGGCTGGGCAAGACCCACTCAGTGGGCAGGATCGGTGATTATTACTGCTTTAGTGAAGAGAGTCTTCATGAGCTAGTGCTGGTACTGGAGTCTTCATGAGCTAGTGCTGAGACAGATACTGGAGTCTTCATGAGCTAGTGCTGAGACAGATACTGGAGTCCTCATGAGCTAGTGCTGAGACAGATACTGGAGTCTTCATGAGCTAGTGCTGAGACAGATACTGGAGTCTTCATGAGCTAGTGCTGAGACAGATACTGGAGTCCTCATGAGCTAGTGCTGAGACAGATACTGGAGTCTTCATGAGCTGGTGCTGAGACAGATACTGGAGTCCTCATGAGCTAGTGCTGAGACAGATACTGGAGTCCTCATGAGCTAGTGCTGAGACAGATACTGGAGTCCTCATGAGCTAGTGCTGAGACAGATACTGGAGTCTTCATGAGCTGGTGCTGAGACAGATACTGGAGTCCTCATGAGCTAGTGCTGAGACAGATACTGGAGTCCTCATGAGCTAGTGCTGAGACAGATACTGGAGTCCTCATGAGCTAGTGCTGAGACAGATACTGGAGTCCTCATGAGCTAGTGCTGAGACAGATACTGGAGTCCTCATGAGCTAGTGCTGAGACAGATACTGGAGTCCTCATGAGCTAGTGCTGAGACAGATACTGGAGTCTTCATGAGCTAGTGCTGAGACAGATACTGGAGTCCTCATGAGCTAGTGCTGAGACAGATACTGGAGTCCTCATGAGCTAGTGCTGAGACAGATACTGGAGTCCTCATGAGCTAGTGCTGAGACAGATACTGGAGTCCTCATGAGCTAGTGCTGAGACAGATACTGGAGTCCTCATGAGCTAGTGCTGAGACAAATACTGGAGTCTTCATGAGCTGGTGCTGTGATACTGGGATATTCATGAGCTGGTGCTGTGATACTGGGATATTCATGAGCTGGTGCTGTGATACTGGGATATTCATGAGCTGGTGCTGTGATACTGGGATATTCATGAGCTGGTGCTGTGATACTGGGATATTCATGAGCTGGTGCTGAGATACTGGGATATTCATGAGCTGGTGCTGTGATACTGGGATATTCATGAGCTGTGGCTGAGATACTGGGATATTCATGAGCTGGTGCTGAGATACTGGGATATTCATGAGCTGGTGCTGAGATACTGGGATATTCATGAGCTGGTGCTGAGATACTGGGATATTCATGAGCTGGTGCTGAGATACTGGGATATTCATGAGCTGGTGCTGAGATACTGGGATATTCATGAGCTGGTGCTGAGATACTGGGATTATTCATGAGCTGTGGCTGAGATACTGGGATATTCATGAGCTGGTGCTGAGATACTGGGATATTCATGAGCTGGTGCTGTGATACTGGGATATTCATGAGCTGGTGCTGAGATACTGGGATATTCATGAGCTGGTGCTGAGATACTGGGATATTCATGAGCTGGTGCTGAGATACTGGGATATTCATGAGCTGGTGCTGAGATACTGGGATATTCATGAGCTGGTGCTGAGATACTGGGATATTCATGAGCTGTGGCTGAGATACTGGGATATTCATGAGCTGGTGCTGAGATACTGGGATATTCATGAGCTGGTGCTGAGATACTGGGATATTCATGAGCTGGTGCTGAGATACTGGGATATTCATGAGCTGGTGCTGAGATACTGGGATATTCATGAGCTGGTGCTGAGATACTGGGATATTCATGAGCTGGTGCTGAGATACTGGGATATTCATGAGCTGGTGCTGAGATACTGGGATATTCATGAGCTGGTGCTGAGATACTGGGATATTCATGAGCTGGTGCTGAGATACTGGGATATTCATGAGCTGGTGCTGAGATACTGGGATATTCATGAGCTGGTGCTGAGATACTGGGATATTCATGAGCTGGTGCTGAGATACTGGGATATTCATGAGCTGGTGCTGAGATACTGGGATATTCATGAGCTGGTGCTGAGATACTGGGATATTCATGAGCTGGTGCTGAGATACTGGGATATTCATGAGCTGGTGCTGAGATACTGGGATATTCATGAGCTGGTGCTGAGATACTGGGATATTCATGAGCTGGTGCTGAGATACTGGGATATTCATGAGCTGGTGCTGAGATACTGGGATATTCATGAGCTGGTGCTGTGATACTGGGATATTCATGAGCTGGTGCTGAGATACTGGGATATTCATGAGCTGTGGCTGAGATACTGGGATATTCATGAGCTGGTGCTGAGATACTGGGATATTCATGAGCTGGTGCTGAGATACTGGGATATTCATGAGCTGGTGCTGAGATACTGGGATATTCATGAGCTGGTGCTGAGATACTGGGATATTCATGAGCTGGTGCTGAGATACTGGGATATTCATGAGCTGGTGCTGTGATACTGGGATATTCATGAGCTGGTGCTGAGATACTGGGATTATTCATGAGCTGTGGCTGAGATACTGGGATATTCATGAGCTGATGTTGAGACTGTTAAGGGTGCTTTACTGGCTGGGACTGAAATCCGCTGCTCTAACCCTTATCCCTCCCTCTCAAACAGCTAAAGTTGACCAGGTCAAGTTCGATGTCATGGAGCTGCATGCCAGACCTGACCTTGCTGCAAGAGAGAGGATGGTAGATGATGGCTCTGGGAAAGTGGAGGTGGGTCATTATTACCGCAGTGTATACAATAAAAATCAGTGGTGTGCAGGTCAGCTTTGTTCCGTTTTGATTTGCAGGTCATGGTTTGATCTTTAGCCAAGGTTGATTTGTGTAGCCATACTAGCGGCGCTGTAGACTTTTCTTAATTAGGTTAAGCGTGGGCTGTTAGATGAACACGCTTCACACTTCATGCTTTACTGCTCTATACCAGTGGTTTGTAACGCGGTGTTCTGATCCTGCAGGTGTGGAGGATTGAGGAGCTGGAGCTGAAGGCGGTGGATCCCAGTACCTACGGGCAGTTCTATGGAGGAGACTGTTACCTGGTGCTGTACACATACTCGCGAGGCCAGAAACCCCACTACATTCTGTACATGTGGCAGGTAGCATCAGCAAACCAAACCATTATACACTGCATATTAGAAACCCTGCTCCCCCTCTTGCTGCTCTCTTTTGAATGATACAGTACACATGGTGCAGTGTAGGACTCACAGGGATTGGGGAGAAACATTTGCAGTGCAGTCTCTACAGGGGCATACATGCACTGCAAATAGCCGGCACAATCCAGGGCTCTTTTATGGAACTGCTCTGTTGGCTACATTGATACGTCATTGATATCAGACTAATGGCAAGCTGAAGACAATACTAAAAGCAGCCTTGCTAGCAACACTTGATGCTGGAACACACACCCTGACGTGTATCTCAAGATAATGCAAAATTCAGTATGACAGTGTTACTGTGAGAGGCTGATCAACAATAAAAAAAATAAAAAAATATTAGCAAAAATATCATCTTTTTTATAGTAATGCAGAGCTTGTTTGCATTATGGAGATGGGATACAGTGTAAGACAAGATCACTAATTGAACAGACCCGTTTTGGTCCTCTGGTCGAGTCTTGAGTCTCGAGTCTCGAGTCTCGAATCTCGGGTCTCGGGTCTCGGGTCTTGGGTCTCGGGTCTCGGGTCTTGGGTCCTCTGGTCCTCTGCTCTGCCCGGACCCGTGAACACCTCCACTGTGTGGGTCACTCCGCTGAACAAACCCGTTTGGGTCCTCGGGTCGAGTCTTGGGTCTCGGGTCTCGGGTCCTCTGGCCTGCCCGGACCCGTGAACACCTCCACTGTGTGGGTCACTCCGCTGAACAGACCTGTTTGGGTCCTCGGGTCTCGTGTCTGGGGTCCTCTGGTCTGCCTGGACCCGTGAACACCTCCACTGTGTGGGTCACTCCACTGAACAGACCCGTTTGGGTCCTCGGGTCTCGTGTCTGGGGTCCTCTGGTCTGCCCGGACCCGTGAACACCTCCACTGTGTGGGTCACTCCGCTGAACAGACCCGTTTGGGTCCTCTGGTCGAGTCTCGGGTCTCGGGTCTCGGGTCTCGGGTCCTCTGGTCCTCTGGTCTGCCCGGACCCGTGAACACCTCCACTGTGTGGGTCACTCCGCTGAACAGACCCGTTTGGGTGCTCGGGTCGAGTCTCGGGTCTCGGGTCTCGGGTCTTGGGTCCTCTGGCCTGCCTGGACCCGTGAACACCTCCACTGTGTGGGTCACTCCGCTGAACAGACCCATTTGGGTCCTCGGGTCTCGTGTCTGGGGTCCTCTGGTCTGCCCGGACCCATGAACACCTCCACTGTGTGGGTCACTCCGCTGAACAGACCCGTTTGGGTCCTCTGGTCGAGTCTCGGGTCTCGGGTCTCGGGTCTCGGGTCTCGGGTCCTCTGGCCTGCCTGGACCCGTGAACACCTCCACTGTGTGGGTCACTCCGCTGAACAGACCCGTTTGGGTCCTCGGGTCTCGTGTCTGGGGTCCTCTGGTCTGCCCGGACCCGTGAACACCTCCACTGTGTGGGTCACTCCGCTGAACAGACCTCACTGCCCATTTGCATCCAAACATCTCAGCATGAATTATAGGTGGGAATTGTAGGTGAATATGCTTCATTTCCTTTCCTGACCATTTACTAATTCAGGTATGTATTTATTTATTTCTGAACGCAGGGGCTGCAAGCTTCTCAAGACGAGATCACAGCGTCTGCGTACCAGGCTGTGAACCTGGACAACAAATACAACGGGGAGCCAGTGCAGGTGCGAGTGACCATGACCAAAGAGCCGCGCCACTTCCTGGCCATCTTCAAAGGGAAGCTCATCATTTTCCAGGTGAGCCTCCACTTTGGGTTTTGGCACAGCTGTTTACGCACAGGACGTTGTCACTGCCATTCTGCCTTTCACTGGCTTCAAAACAATCGCCTGGTTTATGGTTTACTGGCTGGTAAGAGAAGTGAGTGAGTGGTAGTTTAGAGTTAGGGGTTAGGGGTTAGGATGGTAGTGGAAGTTGTATGAATTAAGTTAAACGCAAGTTCAGTATGTATAGAATTTGCAACTAATTCACCTCAAGCGTGAGTCCTGTTACCAGCAGGCTTTACAATCTTAAGAGGAGTTGAAGAGTTTAACCAGGACAAGAGGGCAGAACTGGCAATTCCAGTAAGTGAAGACAGACACAGGACAGGAGTCAGGAAGGCCTACAGATTCCTACATATTCTACCATGTTAACTTGTTCCATTGTTGTTAACATGGATAGGAATATGACTCCCATTGTAGAGCAGTTTGATCTGTTCCTGGTTTTACTACAGGTTTAATCAGACCCCCCTGAGCTTGGTACCTATACGCTGTGGCTAATCAAGCTGCTAGTAAAACCTGGAATGGGAAAGTGCCGAGCAATAGAAGTCTTATTCCCATTCCTGTGCTAATGTTCAGGGCGGTACAGGACGCGGAGGGAAGGCATCTCAGGACCCAGCTTACAGACTGTTCCAGGTTCGAGGCACTGATGAATATAACACTAAAGCAAGCGAGGTCCCGGCCCGTGCCTCCTCCCTCAACACCAATGACGTGTTCGTTCTCACAGCTGACCACGTCTGCTACCTGTGGTGTGGGAAGGTGAGTCACTGGGGTGTCGTACACAGAGAGCCTCCTCCTGGGAACTGACGTCAACCACAGAGGAGGCAGCCAGGGAGAAATGTGCACATGCTTTCTCAAATGAAAAATCAATATATTACATCCAGGGCGTAAAATGTGTGTAACTAAATATATCCCTGAAAAGCACTGAAATATATTGTAATTATACATGTATTGTGGCTATGTGTTCACGATCTTCCCTGGATATATAAATATATACGTATCTCATGTACTGTATATTAGGATACATTGTATTTACTGGAGCTCACATTGTTACACAGATTACTGTTAAAATGTCACTCTTGGTCTCATAGATAGCACTGCTGTTTTAAATGTGTCCACAGATATGATCTATACTGAAGGGACATGCAGTGTGGTGTTTTTAAAAGTAATGGGAAATAAAAGGAATGTGAAACAGGCATAATTACAGAGTGTGATTGCAAAGTGAATTATAATTACAGAACGTGTGATTGGAAAGTGAATTATAATTACAGCAAGTGTGATTGGAAAGTGAATTATAATTACAGAACGTGTGATTGGAAAGTGAATTATAATTACAGAAAGTGTGATTGGAAAGTGAATTATAATTACAGAAAGTGTGATTGGAAAGTGAATTATAATTACAGAAAGTGTGATTGGAAAGTGAATTATAATTACAGCAAGTGTGATTGGAAAGTGAATTATAATTACAGAAAGTGTGATTGGAAAGTGAATTATAATTACAGCAAGTGTGATTGGAAAGTGAATTATAATTACAGAAAGTGTGATTGGAAAGTGAATTATAATTACAGCAAGTGTGATTGGAAAGTGAATTATAATTACAGAAAGTGTGATTGGAAAGTGAATTATAATTACAGCAAGTGTGATTGGAAAGTGAATTATAATTACAGAAAGTGTGATTGGAAAGTGAATTATAATTATAGAAAGTGTGATTGGAAAGTGAATTATAATTACAGAAAGTGTGATTGGAAAGTGAATTATTATTACAGAGTGTGATTGCAAAGTGAATTTTGGACCTACAGTAAACAGGGAAATGAAAAGGCATGCCTTGGCACTGTATCGTTGTTATTGAGAAGCTAGGTAGGGCCCTTGGTGTGGAGTGGACTTGTGTGTGGTTGTGCTCAAGCTCTCCGTTGTGTTCCACCCATCAGGGCTGCAGTGGGGATGAGCGAGAGAGGGCAAAGAGCGTGGCCGACATCGTCTCCAAACGGGACAAGCAGACTATCCTGGAAGGACAGGAACCTGCAGACTTCTGGGTAGCTCTTGGAGGGAAAGCACCCTACTGCAGTGACAAGAGGTAGGATCTGAAGAAGAGATTTACCCTGACCTTAACCCCTGATCCTGACCCTAAACCCTGACCTTAACACTAAACTGCTTGGGCACCCATACAAAAATAAGGGCTGGCATAAATTCTCTTGGGGTTTATCCAGACATGCAGAGGCAGATCTTGAGTGTTGGTTACAGGTGTAACAGGCAGTGTTGTGTGATAGTGCCGTTAGGGATTCTGTCCCGTCGGTGAGATGAGATGAGGTTAAAATCTCCAAGACCTCGAATGCAGAGGAGCCTTGCTGTTTTGCATTGTATTTAAGGTGCTTGCTGGCGGTGCGCGGGGTCACAAACCTGCCATCGATGTGACGGGATTCCCAGCTGTATAAAAGATGCAGGGCTGTATTGGAATCTGTGTGACGGGATTCCCAGCTGTATAAAAGATGCAGGGCTGTATTGGAATCTGTGTGACGGGATTCCCAGCTGTATAAAAGATGCAGGGCTGTATTGGAATCTGTGTGACGGGATTCCCAGCTGTATAAAAGATGCAGGGCTGTATTGGAATCTGTGTGACGGGATTCCCAGCTGTATAAAAGATGCAGGGCTGTATTGGAATCTGTGTGACAGGATTCCCAGCTGTATAAAAGATGCAGGGCTGTATTGGAATCTGTGTGACGGGATTCCCAGCTGTATAAAAGATGCAGGGCTGTATTGGAATCTGTGTGACGGGATTCCCAGCTGTATAAAAGATGCAGGGCTGTATTGGAATCTGTGTGACGGGATTCCCAGCTGTATAAAAGATGCAGGGCTGTATTGGAATCTGTGTGACGGGATTCCCAGCTGTATAAAAGATGCAGGGCTGTATTGGAATCTGTGTGACGGGATTCCCAGCTGTATAAAAGATGCAGGGCTGTATTGGAATCTGTGTGACGGGATTCCCAGCTGTATAAAAGATGCAGGGCTGTATTGGAATCTGTGTGACGGGATTCCCAGCTGTATAAAAGATGCAGGGCTGTATTGGAATCTGTGTGACGGGATTCCCAGCTG
Organism: Polyodon spathula; assembly: GCF_017654505.1. Lineage (NCBI taxonomy): Eukaryota > Metazoa > Chordata > Actinopteri > Acipenseriformes > Polyodontidae > Polyodon > Polyodon spathula. Next base: position 633,336 of record NC_054537.1, read on the forward strand.
TATAAAAGATGCAGGGCTGTATTGGAATCTGTGTGACGGGATTCCCAGCTGTATAAAAGATGCAGGGCTGTATTGGAATCTGTGTGACGGGATTCCCAGCTGTATAAAAGATGCAGGGCTGTATTGGAATCTGTGTGACGGGATTCCCAGCTGTATAAAAGATGCAGGGCTGTATTGGAATCTGTGTGACGGGATTCCCAGCTGTATAAAAGATGCAGGGCTGTATTGGAATCTGTGTGACGGGATTCCCAGCTGTATAAAAGATGCAGGGCTGTATTGGAATCTGTGTGACGGGATTCCCAGCTGTATAAAAGATGCAGGGCTGTATTGGAATCTGTGTGACGGGATTCCCAGCTGTATAAAAGATGCAGGGCTGTATTGGAATCTGTGTGACGGGATTCCCAGCTGTATAAAAGATGCAGGGCTGTATTGGAATCTGTGTGACGGGATTCCCAGCTGTATAAAAGATGCAGGGCTGTATTGGAATCTGTGTGACGGGATTCCCAGCTGTATAAAAGATGCAGGGCTGTATTGGAATCTGTGTGACGGGATTCCCAGCTGTATAAAAGATGCAGGGCTGTATTGGAATCTGTGTGACGGGATTCCCAGCTGTATAAAAGATGCAGGGCTGTATTGGAATCTATGTGACAGGATTCCCAGCTGTATAAAAGATGCAGGGCTGTATTGGAATCTGTGTGACGGGATTCCCAGCTGCAGTTTATTTTTTTTTCCTGTTTCCAGGTTCCAGGAGGAGAAGCCGCAGCGGGTGCCACGCCTCTTCGAATGCTCCAATCAGACTGGCCGCTTCATGATGACAGAGGTCTTTGATTTTGCCCAGGAGGACCTCGATGAGGAGGATGTGATGCTTCTGGATACCTGGGAGGAGGTGAGGGAAAGGTGTCTGATTGTCTCAGAGTGGTTGCACAATGTCTGTAAATACTAATGCAATGCCCTTCTCCTGCAGATTATACAGACGTAAGAATTTGCTACTAATTATGCAATAATGTACATCCGACTGTAAATAGCAAGGCTGTAATTGTGTTTAGGGACCTATAAAGAAGGCTGTTATCACGGATTTCACTATTTCCATGAAATGTACCCATTACCGTGCAATATGTAGTTCCCAGTGAAAATTTACAATAGTGTAAAGATACATATTTTTTCACTTAAAAATAAATCCAGCAAACGTTTACCTTTTTTTTTTTTTAATTTAGTCGTTGCCAATTATTTTTTATTTTCTCCCAATTTGAAATGGCCTATTATTATTTATTTGAAAATCCCATAGGGTATGCTGTGTGGGACATGCTTGGCTCACCACTACCACCCCTGTGCTGCGACAGGCGGGCTTCGGACCGGAGTCGGGGGCGAAGATGAACAACACACGCTTCCTCCTTCGTGTGCCGTCAGCCGACTAGATTTCCCGCTTCTTTTACACACTGCGGGTTTCACCCACGCAGCCCCGTCCATGGTCCACGCAGTGTGCCCAGGAGCTACAGCGTAGGAGGACGTCCAGGCTATAGGGCACATCCTGCACTCACGCAGAGCGCCTTTACTGGATGCGTCACTTGGGGGCCCCGTTAAACGTTTGCCTTTTTGACGGACTCCCTGTAACACTGCATTTAGGAACCTGGCAGCTGGCTTTGTTTGCTTCTGGTTGCCAGGTTCCTAAATGCAGTATAACAGGCAGTGCATCAGTAAGGCAAGCGTGTGCTGTATTTATTTTTAATTGACGCTATTCCTTCAGAAACAGGAATTTTCACGAGGAACTACATATTACACGGCAACGGGTACATTTCAGGGAAATCATGAAATCCGTGATACCCGTAAAAAGAAATAAAAATACAGCCTTAATAGTACCCTGGTGGAACACGGAGTGTATCGCGCTGACCCGAATGTTGCTGCTGTAAGACAGGGTAAGGAAGGGGGCATGCTCACCTGTTACTGTGTGGCAGATCTTCCTGTGGATCGGTAAAGCTGCCAATGACGTTGAGAAGAAGGAGTCCCTGACCTCTGCCACAGAGTACCTGAAGACACACCCAGCGCAGCGAGACCCTGGCACACCCATCACCACGGTGACACAGGGCCACGAACCACTCACCTTCACTGGCTGGTTCAGCGCCTGGGACCCTCACAAGTGGAGCGTAAGTCTTTCAATCAATGCTCTGGGCCACTGGATAAAGGGCACGCCGGGCATCCATATCAGTTAGTGTTCCTAACAAATTCAGCGAATTCAGTGTTAGTGGGATTTCTGTAAGTTTAAGACACATGTTCAGATTTGTCTGTCTAAATTGCATACAATTGCAATTGTCTGTGTCTGTATGTACAGTGTCTGTCATAATTGGATAAGTCTCCACCCCCCTGAGTTAATACTTGGTGGAAGCACCTTTGGCAGGAATTACAGCCGTGAGTCTGTTGGGATAGGTCTCTACCAACTTTACACACCTAGATTTGGCAATATTTGACCATTCTTCTTTACAAAACTGTTCAAGCTCTGTCAAGTTCCTTGGGGAGCGTTGATGAACAGCAATCTTCAAGTCATGCCACAGATTTTCGATTGGATTTAGGTTGGGGCTCTGTCTGGGCCACTCGAACACATTTACCTTTTTGTTCCTTAGCCACTCCAGTGTAGTTTTGGCTGTGTGCTTTGGGTTGTTGTCATGCTGAAAGATAAAATTCCATCCCAGTTTCAGCTTTCTTGCAGAGGGCAGCAGGTTCTCCTCAAGGACTTCTCTGTGCTTTACTACATTCATTTTCCCTTCTATCCTGACAAGTGCCCCAGTCCCTGCCAATGAGAAACATCCCCATAACATGATGCTGCCACCACCATGCTTCACAGTTGGGATGGTGTTCTTTGGGTGATGTGCTGTGTTGTAGTTTGCGCCAAACATAACGCTTTGCATTTAGGCCAAAAATTTCCATTTTAGTTTCTTCAGACCACAAAAACTTTTTGCCACATGGCTACAGACTCTGCTGAGTGTTTTTTTGCATACTTCAAACAGGGTTCAAGGTGGGCTTTCTTGAGTAATGGCTTCCTTCTTGCCACCCTGCCATAAAGGACAGATTTGTGGAGTGCTTGAGATATTGTTGTCACACTTCGACCAGTTTGGGCAATAAAAGCCTGTAGCTCTTACAAAGATGTCATTGGCTGTTGGTAGCCTCTCCTTCTTGCTCGGTCATCCAGTTTGGAGGGACTCTCTGATCTAGGCAGGGTCTTGATGGTGCCATACACCTTCCACTGTCTAATAATCGTCTTGACCGTGCTCCAAGGGATATTCAAGACTGATCTGTGCCTTTGTCCCGGAGTTCTTTTGAAAGCGCCTTGGTGCTCATGGTTGAGTCTTTGCTTTGAAATGCACTACCCAGTAGAGGGAACCTACAGGATCTGCTGAATTTATCCTGAAATCATGTGAATCACTACATTTTAACACAAGTGGAGGCCACTTAACTTGGTGTTTGATTTTGAAGGCGATTGGTTACACCTGAGCTAATTTAGGATTGTTATTACAAGGGGGGTGAACACTTATCCAACCAAGCTATTTCAGTTTTTTTTCACTTGAAAGTTGTGGGGTAGGCTGTGTAGAAAATTATTGTTGTACTATTGTTAGATTTTATTGAGTATGGTCTTCTTACTTAGTGTAGGTCTGTCTTTGTATTAGCGCTGACCCTGCCTGTGGCACAAAGTGACTACATTAAGATGTATTTTACAGCACAGTGTCGACTGTCAGAAACAGTTACTTATGGGCTTTTGTTATTCAGGATTCCCGCTCCTATGAGGACATAAAGAACAGCTTGGGGGATGCCTCTGCAATCTCCCAGATCACTGTGGTAAGTCCTTTTCAACCGTCCTGCACACTTGTTTTGATTCCTATCAGTGCTTGGCTGTTATAGGGCAGTTTCTCATTGGATTTCATGAGCCGGTGTTGTAGGGAATCAGCAGACAGGGGAAAAAGGGGAGCGAGCGCAAGCACAGTGAGGCAAGAGGAAGGAGCGGCAGCAGTCTGATTAAAGGGGAGCGAGCGCAGTGAGGCAAGAGGAAGGAGCGGCAGCAGTCTGATTAAAGGGGAGCGAGCGCAGTGAGGCAAGAGGAAGGAGCGGCAGCAGTCTGATTAAAGGGGAGCGAGCGCAGTGAGGTAAGAGGAAGGAGCGGCAGCAGTCTGATTAAAGGGGAGCGAGCGCAGTGAGGCAAGAGGAAGGAGCGGCAGCAGTCTGATTAAAGGGGAGCGAGCGCAGCGAGGCAAGAGGAAGGAGCGGCAGCAGTCTGATTAAAGGGGAGCGAGCGCAGCGAGGCAAGAGGAAGGAGCGGCAGCAGTCTGATTAAAGGGGAGCGAGCGCAGCGAGGCAAGAGGAAGGAGCGGCAGCAGTCTGATTAAAGGGGAGCGAGCGCAGCGAGGCAAGAGGAAGGAGCGGCAGCAGTCTGATTAAAGGGGAGGTTAACTACATGAATCAGCATTTTCTATCTGTTTTTTTTTATTTGCCACATCGTATGGTAATGTGTTGACACACCACTTTATTTTTTTCGGTCTGTAAAATATATGTGCGACGCAATGTGTTCAGTTATAGTCTAAATCTACAGCTCTCTTTATACTAGGCCTAGTGTTAAACGTTTGTCAGCTTTTTTCTTCCTGTAAAAATGTTGTTGTTAATCAGATGTAGTTGATGAGTGATCGCAACGATTTATTTACTGTTATATTAAAAGGTTTTACATGTCAAAATGTTCGGTTGTACATCACTATGTGGGCTCACAATCTAGCGATGTCACAAGGTTTAATACAATAATATTCTAGAAGATGTACAATAGAACAGGTTACAAGGTTATGTGTTTAATCAATAAGGTCATTTTTAGATTTCTGTATGTGTATGATCCAGTTGCCAGCATAAAAAATACGAAAGATGTGGCTCAAATGTTACACTGAGCAAACTAGTTACTTGCCTTTTGTATGTATGTCCAAAAACTGTTCGTCAATCCTCGTCCTCAAAGTAGTTGCTTGTTGTATTTGTTTGAATAGGAGCAGGGGTTTCGTTGTTTTTTGTTTGAATAGGAGCAGGGGTTTCGTTGTTTTTTGTTTGAATAGGAGCAGGTGTTTCGTTGTTTTTTGTTTGAATAGGAGCAGGAGTTTCATTGTTTTTTGTTTGAATAGGAGCAGGAGTTTCATTGTTTTTTGTTTGAATAGGAGCAGGGGTTTCGTTGTTTTTTGTTTGAATAGGAGCAGGGGTTTCGTTGTTTTTTGTTTGAATAGGAGCAGGGGTTTCGTTGTTTTTTGTTTGAATAGGAGCAGGAGTTTCGTTGTTTTTTGTTTGAATAGGAGCAGGAGTTTCGTTGTTTTTTGTTTGAATAGGAGCAGGGGTTTCGTTGTTTTTTGTTTGAATAGGAGCAGGAGTTTCATTGTTTTTTGTTTGAATAGGAGCAGGAGTTTCGTTGTTTTTTGTTTGAATAGGAGCAGGAGTTTCGTTGTTTTTTGTTTGAATAGGAGCAGGAGTTTCGTTGTTTTTTGTTTGAATAGGAGCAGGAGTTTCGTTGTTTTTTGTTTGAATAGGAGCAGGGGTTTCGTTGTTTTTTGTTTGAATAGGAGCAGGAGTTTCGTTGTTTTTTGTTTGAATAGGAGCAGGAGTTTCGTTGTTTTTTGTTTGAATAGGAGCAGGAGTTTCGTTGTTTTTTGTTTGAATAGGAGCAGGGGTTTCGTTGTTTTTTGTTTGAATAGGAGCAGGGGTTTCGTTGTTTTTTGTTTGAATAGGAGCAGGAGTTTCGTTGTTTTTTGTTTGAATAGGAGCAGGAGTTTCATTGTTTTTTGTTTGAATAGGAGCAGGAGTTTCGTTGTTTTTTGTTTGAATAGGGGCAGGAGTTTCATTGTTTTTTGTTTGAATAGGAGCAGGAGTTTCGTTGTTTTTTGTTTGAATAGGAGCAGGAGTTCCGTTGTTTTTTGTTTGAATAGGAGCAGGAGTTTCATTGTTTTTTGTTTGAATAGGAGCAGGAGTTTCGTTGTTTTTTGTTTGAATAGGAGCAGGAGTTTCGTAGTTTTTTGTTTGAATAGGAGCAGGAGTTTCGTTGTTTTTTGTTTGAATAGGAGCAGGAGTTTCGTTGTTTTTTGTTTGAATAGGAGCAGGGGTTTCGTTGTTTTTTGTTTGAATAGGAGCAGGGGTTTCGTTGTTTTTTGTTTGAATAGGAGCAGGAGTTTCATTGTTTTTTGTTTGAATAGGAGCAGGAGTTTCGTTGTTTTTTGTTTGAATAGGAGCAGGAGTTTCATTGTTTTTTGTTTGAATAGGAGCAGGAGTTCATTGTTTTTTGTTTGAATAGGGGCAGGAGTTTCATTGTTTTTTGTTTGAATAGGAGCAGGAGTTTCGTTGTTTTTTGTTTGAATAGGAGCAGGAGTTTCGTTGTTTTTTGTTTGAATAGGAGCAGGAGTTTCGTTGTTTTTTGTTTGAATAGGAGCAGGAGTTTCGTTGTTTTTTGTTTGAATAGGAGCAGGAGTTTCATTGTTTTTTGTTTGAATAGGAGCAGGAGTTTCGTTGTTTTTTGTTTGAATAGGAGCAGGAGTTTCATTGTTTTTTGTTTGAATAGGAGCAGGAGTTCATTGTTTTTTGTTTGAATAGGAGCAGGAGTTTCGTTGTTTTTTGTTTGAATAGGAGCAGGAGTTTCGTTGTTTTTGTTTGAATAGGAGCAGGAGTTTCGTTGTTTTTTGTTTGAATAGGAGCAGGAGTTTCGTTGTTTTTTGTTTGAATAGGAGCAGGAGTTTCGTTGTTTTTTGTTTGAATAGGAGCAGGGGTTTCGTTGTTTTTTGTTTGAATAGGAGCAGGAGTTTCGTTGTTTTTTGTTTGAATAGGAGCAGGAGTTTCGTTGTTTTTTGTTTGAATAGGAGCAGGAGTTTCGTTGTTTTTGTTTGAATAGGAGCAGGAGTTTCGTTGTTTTTTGTTTGAATAGGGGCAGGAGTTTCGTTGTTTTTTGTTTGAATAGGGGCAGGAGTTTCATTGTTTTTGTTTGAATAGGAGCAGGAGTTTCGTTGTTTTTTTGTTTGAATAGGAGCAGGAGTTTCGTTGTTTTTTGTTTGAATAGGAGCAGGAGTTTCGTTGTTTTTTGTTTGAATAGGAGCAGGAGTTTCGTTGTTTTTTGTTTGAATAGGAGCAGGAGTTTCGTTGTTTTTGTTTGAATAGGAGCAGGAGTTCGTTGTTTTTTGTTTGAATAGGAGCAGGAGTTTCATTGTTTTTGTTTGAATAGGAGCAGGAGTTTCGTTGTTTTTTGTTTGAATAGGAGCAGGAGTTTCGTTGTTTTTTGTTTGAATAGGAGCAGGAGTTTCGTTGTTTTTTGTTTGAATAGGAGCAGGAGTTTCGTTGTTTTTTGTTTGAATAGGAGCAGGAGTTTCGTTGTTTTTTGTTTGAATAGGAGCAGGAGTTTCGTTGTTTTTTGTTTGAATAGGAGCAGGAGTTTCATTGTTTTTTGTTTGAATAGGAGCAGGAGTTTCATTGTTTTTGTTTGAATAGGAGCAGGAGTTCATTGTTTTTTGTTTGAATAGGAGTAGGAGTTTAGTTGTTTTTTGTTTGAATAGGAGCAGGAG